>NC_080045.1:56455702-56755702 GCF_012489685.1 Lotus japonicus
GTAAGGAAGAATATATGTATATTTCATTAAGAATCAACAAATAATGGCTCAAGTAGAATCTTACAAGCTCAAACAAAAACAAAAACATACAACATCCTCAGAGCTGCAATATTTTTGAGTTTGAAACGATGGATCTAGAACACATATTAATGACCTCTATCAGAACAACCAATAAGTCAGTCACAGAATAAGGTGCCAATAACATCTTGGAGGCTTCTGTTCCAATGGCTATTTAGTCTAAATTAAATGAAATACACTGGTAAGTTCTTGATTTAGATCAAATAAATAGACTTAAGTCATGAAAGCTACAAACTCAGATTAGATCGCAATTTTGGTAATCTCATAGAGATATTCCTACATTTAGATAAAGGGGGAGTTCAGTGCATTGCCTGAGAGTTTTTAGAGAAGAAGCTACATCATTATCTGGTCAAAACCCTTTCTAAAAAATGCATGAGAACAGTTTTATGTTCTTCCAAGAATGCATTTGCCTTGTAGTAAAAATCCTGAGATTAAAATGAATTAACTATTGAAGAAATTACTTTCCAGTGATTAAGTTGTTGTGGCTCAATCAATTCATGAGAAGTCTACAATATGTCAACCTACAAGCTCAATCTCCTTATGAGTGAATCATAAAACAGGTTTGGAGCATAACAGCTGAGGAGAACCAGAACCAGAAACTCTTTAGCTCTTATGCCCTCCTATGTTTTGTAAGTGGTCAGCAACAATGTCTGCCACAATCTCCGGTGAGAACCGTCTTATCATGTCCTCCCTCGCCATTCTTCCTCTGGCTGTAGCCTCAGTGGGATTATCCTTCACCTGCCTCATAAGAACCTGAAGTTCATGCTCAGAAGGTTCAGCCCAAAGATGTCCCTTGAATGGACCTTCCATTACTTCACTCATTCTATCCACAGGTAGCGGATAGCTATTATCCTCTGTCAAATATTCAGTTGGTCCAGACCAATTCGTCGCAATCACCGGCAACGACATCGACATGGCTTCCACCAGAGGTCTCCCCCACCCTTCTCCTCTGGAAGGAAGAACAAAAGCATCAGCTGCCCTGTAAACTCTTGGCAAGTCACTTTGAGCTATGTGTGTATCAATAACATAAACTGGAGCCCAACCATTAGCAGGTTCTCCAACATCAGAACTCTCCACAAAATCCAATATTTTGTTCCCAAAATCGCTTTCGGTATGATATGGATTTGTTAACAAGTACAAAGCAACCCTATCGTCTTTTGAGAATTCCTTCAAGTATGACCTTAACAACACATCCCACCCTTTCCTATACTCCCACTTGAAGATACTTAAAAACACAAAACTCTTCCCCACCCCGCCAGAACCTAAAACCAGTTTTGCTGTAGAAGCAAGATCCAGTGGCTTGTACTTTACAGGATCAAAGAACTCGACATCAATAGGTTGAACAATCTTCACCACCTTGTTAGGATCAACCCCACTTTCTATAAATGTAGACCTATGGAACTCTGTAGGAACCCAAACATAATCCATTCGGTTACATCGCTCTACATGCTCGCCATTCACTCTATCAGTCTCAAACATAGTCCTGCCAATCACAGACTTGAAATCATGGTAAAAGGATGGTGGGCATGGAGAGGTTTCAAACAGAGGAGGGTACCAAGCACCAGGCTCACTATGGCAAACCACAATGGTCTCATTCATTCTACACTCAGTTTGGTACAACTCCCTAGCCAAGTCTTTCACATCTTCTGGCAAACCCTCCCAAAAATCTAGAGATTCTAGATCACCATGTTGCTCAATTGCCAACTTAAAATCATGCATTTTTCTGTGTCCATGAAGTGCCAAAACATAAGACCAACCTTCTGAGCTATACCCTCCACCTGAAAGAAAGGGAGCCATCCATAGGACACATTGGGAGGGCACAGAAATTGGTTGTTTTGGGGGTGAAAAGTAAGACCCAATAGCATGAAAAATGGTTGGTGATGTTGTGAGGGAGTGTTTCAAGTAGTGAAGTTTATAGTAGTTTGTTCTTGTGAAACCAATGGAAATTGCTGTGAAGAGAACCAATAAGGAAATTGAGCGAAATGCAATTTTTTTGAGTTTTGACATGAAGGGGTGGGTTGTTGTCGGATTTTGAGGAACATGTTGGTGATTTGATTCGGAGAAATTCATGGTAACAACATAAGTGAATGTAGAAATCACACTAAAATTGCATATGGGGATTGAGACAACGAGAGAAAAAGAAAGAACAACATATCTACGTAGAAAGAGAAGGGGAATGATAAACCTGCAGGCACAAGCACAACCGCGAAGAGGAAGAATCTGGAAAATCAAACCAAAATGGGTTGCATTTTTCAGTCCCTTTGTAGTGAGTTTGCACTTTGCAGATTGCAGAACCATTTTGTTTCATTGGATCCACATTCCACAGCACACCCAAAAAAAAAATTGTAAATAAAAAATTCGAGTAAAAATGCGAGAAAAAAAAAAGAATTTAAATTTTAACCAAAGGGATTATAAAGGTGAGTATATGTTAATCATTCCACCATATATATTTTTTTCAAATAACATATATAAGGATTTATAATGAATATTTTTTTCTTTTAAAAAAGTGAGTATATGTTAATCATTTATAAATATGTTCGGGAAATATATTAATTGAGAGAGACACGCAACCATTTTTTAAACGGGTGGCGACATTTGTCAAAGACTAAATTATTTACACAGATATTCAATTGTTTTCTGTCATATTTAGAAAAGAATATCATAGACTTTCAGAGTTAATTGCACTTAGCATATATCTCACATATGACTGAAATTCCTCTTGCCTTATGCTATCAATATAATTAGAGGAGAGCATAGTGGACCTCTCTCTGCATTCACCTTCAAGTTTCAACCTCTACGCATTACATAAATCTTGCTAAGTGTGGGAAACCAAACTTAGTTTCTCTTTTGTAACTTGTGAACATGAGCATATGAGAACATCAACTACAAATAAAATATGAGAGATGTTAATATCGTCCTTAGTTATACGCATATGATGCCACAAGCCCTCATTAGTCAATCTCTGAATATGGATAGCAAGCCTCTTATGCAGAGGACAAAGAGGAAATTGGAGAAGGAATATTCATGTCTAAATCCTCGTTAAGACAAATCAACCTCCTACTCCACCGGTGAGATAGTAGAGTCCTGGTCTCCTTAATATAATTTATGGATATTTGACATCCCATCAATCAAGTTAGTAATAAAATTGTGTTTCCTCTTAAAGCATCATTGGATGATTACATGAAAACTTGTCTACAACCATTCCATGAATCTTATTTATCTTCCTCTCACCCCTATGAAAAATTTATTACTATTAATCTTTTTTTTTGAAATATGTCTGAATAACATTAAACTTGGACTGACACGGAGGCCAAAAGGTCCGCAGAAACAAATGAGTTCGCTTTAGAAGGGACTTCCTCAATCCACACTAAACCGGCGAATGAGGAAGCCTTCCTAGCAAGTAAATCCGCCATCGCATTGCCAGAACGGCGAACAAAAGAAAGGTCTATTACATCAAAAGAACGAGAAAAAACAAAACAATCATTAATAATAGAAACTAAATAAGAAGCACCATCCGGAGGCTTGGTCCATCGTTGAAACAGTTGCAAGCAATCTGTTTCAAAACAAACACGACAGAAACCAAGCTGAATGGCTAGAACCATAGCCCAACGCAAAGCAGCAACTTCGGCCAACAACGGAGATGAGGCCGCCAAAGGGAACGCAGCTGCTGATGCCAAAACAAAACCCTCATGATCCCTGGCCACCATACCTGCCCCGATATCAGAAGTAGACCTGAAAGAAGCATCAAAATTAATTTTGATCACCCCACGCGTAGGCCGCTGCCAAACTGCCACCATGGAAGGAGCATTCCGCACCTCTGTCCCACTCGCCGGCAACAACTGACCCAGGTCCTGCGCACGCTGCACCACCAAGGGAACCGAGAACGCACGTCCCTCAAAGACAACACGATTCCGGGCCTCCCATAAAGCATAGGACGCCGTTTGCCACAAAGAGATGACATCCTCCTCAGCTGAATCAATAAAATATTTCAGGAAATCATGCAAAGTGTCAAACCGTAGCGCAAGAGGGCTACCAAACCAGAAAGCTCGAGTAACCGCACACCGAATCCACAAATGATCAACCGTTTCCGGTTCCATACCGCACAGGGGGCAATCAACCTCTACATCCACACCACGCCGCACCAACGCTGCCCTCACGGGAAGATAGCCAGAAGATGCGCGCCAAGCAAGCTCTTTGCACCGAGGTAAACCCGAGCTGCTCCAGAATTTCTTCCACTGTTTGGGCTGCAAAGGAGTCACATTGGTGGATGGGCCAGCCTGAGATGACATAACTGTGCTTCGAATGAAGGCGTACCCTTGTTTAGAAGAGTACAAACCATCCACCGAACCGGGCCAAAAAAGAGTATCATCCCTCCATGCAACGACAACGGAATAGACAAAATTTGTGCAGCTGTATTAGGACAAAAAACAAACTCTATTAGTTCAGAGTTCCACATACCTGGGCCTCTCATCAAGTCAGAAACATGTCGGATCCCCAGCTCTTGCATGAGGTCCTCACTAAAAACAACTGGACAGCCATTTGGCAACCAATTAGCATAGTGAACATCAAGGCTCGTGCCATTACTATTAATCTTGACTCTCAATCTTCTTATCACTTTGAACAATTATTTAAAATTAATGATATTGTTGATAAAAATATAATTAATGCTCTATTCTATTGAAGTTATGGAAATAACATATAAATAGAAGAAGAAAAAAACTATTAAAATTGTTATAATAAGATAGGGTAATCCCAAAGCTAGTCAAGAAATAGGAATAGATTGTGGAAGTTTCCGTTGTACACACAAGAAAGACACCATCCCATTCCACCTCGTTAAGCAAAACCTCAGAAATCAAATCAAAGTGTTTACGTTGTCTCGTTCGCTCATTCCCTCTCGCTTTCTCAATTCTCTCTGTGATTCCCTCACAAAACCAGTAACCTCCACATTCAATTTCCGTTTCCATTCCATCACGATTCACGAACAAGAACAACGATGAAGAGAGTCTTCGGTGTCAAGAAGAACAAGGAACCCCCTCCTTCCGTCGCCGATGCCTCCGATAGGGTTCGCTTCCTCTCTCAATTTTCATACTCTCCCAGATCTCATCAATTTTCGCATTGTCTTTTTAACCTAACTGCATAAACCCTAAATTTGTGTTCGAATTTCATGCGTGTAGATTAGATTTTGCATAATTGGGTGTAATGTTATAGATCGATGCATGATTTTCTATAGTTGCATAACAATTTGTGGTAGTTGGTAGTTTCAATTAATTATCTATTTGGTGATCAAGTGTAATTGTTATGGATGTTCTAGATTACGAAACGAGGTGATTCGGTGGAGGAGAAGATTAAGAAGCTTGATGCTGAACTTACTAGATACAAAGAACAGATCAAGAAAACTAGACCTGGTCCTGCCCAGGAAGCTGTTAAAGCTAGAGCCATGAGAGTTCTTAAGCAAAAACGAATGTAAGTTGCTTTATTCATCATATCAATTAACCTAAAGTTATAGACAAGCAATTGGCAACTAAGTAAGAATAGGAGTACTTGCCATTTTTACTTTTAATATGTAGGAAGTTGGAATTGAAAAAGGGGAAATCATTTATAGCTGTATTCATATAGCAATAAGCCAATGTTGTTAATTGCGGATCGCGGGAAATAGCGGAAAGCAAAAAATCTGCTATTTCCCGCCCTCATAGCGGACAATATTATATAGCTGTATTCATATGGCAATATACTATGCATTTTGTCAGGTATGAAGGCCAACGTGATATGCTGTATAATCAGACATTCAATCTTGATCAAGTTCAATTTGCTGCTGAGGGGATTAAAGATGCTCAACAAACTGTATGTATCCATGAACTTGATCCTTGTATTGAAACTCCTTTTTCCTTATCCATCTGTATAACATCTTTGATCTGTTCAAGCATATGCGGCTCGTTTAATTCATAACAAAAGACATTTTTATGAAAAAAATCCTGCAGATGAAATAAAATAATTTATGGCATGGCTTCATCACTCCCTCTCTAAAAGCAAATGATAATTGGTTGCATCATTGCAGTAGTGCCTAATGTTATTAGCAGTGAGGCTTATTAGCGGTGTTGTTATTGAAAGGGGAAACTTATTTGAATTTGTAGTTCTTGTTATATTATTTTATGAGTTTTCCTGAGGGGTTAGCCTTAGTAACAAGGTGCTGCCTTGTAACCTAGTGGTCACAGATTAGGAAAACGGCCTACCCACTTGCAGGGTGTGGCTGTGTTTGTTTGAGATATTACCTTTTCTAGACACCTTAACCGTCGGAGTCTTGTGCAATAGTGGGTTACCCTTTCATTTGAGTTTATCTTGTTTTTTAAAATACAAATTATCTGGATGTCTGTATATTTATAATTTTTACAAATTTGACAATGCCAATTGTATGCTATATCAAGTGTAGTTGACAGAGGAAACTATATTCACTGTAAAAATTCGTTTGTCTTGGTAGCGCTTTAAGGGGCATGGTTCGACGCGGAGCTTTGTCTGTATCCTGTTTGGGACCTGCTGCCTACCTCAGGAGAGGTAGGGGATGAATCGTTTGTCACTTGGGAGGGGTGTCTTCATAAATGTTTTTTTTAATCATGAGTTATATTTATGTTATAACATATCCTAATATGTGTCTGAATTTTCAGAAATCCGATGTCCTCGAAGAATATTTTGCCAATTAGATGTAACATTTGAATTGACATTGTTTAAAACTTTCTCTTTCTTTCCCTCCCCCTTTTCAGATGACAGCTTTGAAGTCTGCCAATAAGGAATTGAAGGGAATGATGAAAACTGTGAAGATCCAAGACATTGATGTATGCACTCTCTTTTCTTTTCTTTTAGCTTCTATTTATCCAACAATGAGAATTTGAGGTCTTAATTGTTGATCCATTTTGTAGAACTTGCAAGATGAGATGATGGACCTGATGGATGTAAGTAATGAAATCCAAGAGACTTTGGGTAGAAGCTACAATGTGCCTGATGACATTGACGAGGATGAACTTATGGGTGGTAAGTTAGGAATTTGTTTAGGCTTTTGAGATTTAAGCTGACCACACACCTTTTCAATAACTCCAAGCTAATACAGCTACACTGTCTGGTATGGCCATATCTGTAGGGTTGTGGGGTTTTGTTGCTGTTTGATGAAAAATTATTTCTATTTTATGGGTTTAGCTTCCTAGTTTGAATGAAAAGATGTGAAATATCCAATGGAGTATGCTTTTTGCTTGTGAAACGTGTCATCCGCAGCATTGTGTGGGTTGGATGCATCGTGCCACGAATTACTCTCTTAGGAAACATGCATCCATCAAGTTTAAGGGAGAGAAATTTCCATTTTTTGTCATGAAGTTTCTTAATATCTGTTTCTTTCTGTTCTTGGCAAAACAGAGCTTGATGCCTTGGAATTAGACATGGGGAATGAGACTGAAGCTGATGGAGTCCCCTCGTACCTCCAACCTGATAAAGAACCTGATTTGGACGCAGAGCTTAACTTACCTTCAGCTCCAACAGGACAAACAGCAGATCCACATGGCAGATTTAATGCTCAGGTATAGTTTCCCCCCCATTTTATTTTATCAAGAAGAGAATTATTTTGTCCTATCAGAGTTTAGTTGTTAAAGCTATACCTAAAATTTGGCACTAAAGGGTGAAAAGGCAACATGGTTATTGATTCAATGTATAAAATGTTGGAAAAGCTATAGGAAAAACAATTGTCTAGACATCAAGATGTTTTGCTTTTATAGATAATCTAGTTAGGTGGATCATTGGGGTTTCGGATTTCTAAAGCAGGTGAGAAAAAGATGATAGCTAAGGCTGTCTAATTTCCGGGTTCTATTGCCCAATATAATTGAATATGGGTTTTCCGTCAATTTGTAGTTTGAAAAACAATTGCAGGAGTCATAAATTTGAAAATTAGCATGCAAAAGCTACTAGAAATTGAAGCGGCTCTAAGTGAAACTGGCTATAGTTGAATAAAATCAGTGAGAAAGTTGAAAGTAGCAGACTTTTTCAATGCATCATCATAACACAACCATCAATGAAGAAGAAGCCTATACTTGGTTCCATTTTTTGTGACTACGATTGCATGGTTAACCTATGGATGCTTGAGGTTTCCATGTTTGATGATGTTAATTGAGTGGTGCTGTGTTTCATACACTTGAATTATGTTTGTGATTATTGAAAGGATTCATCATCAACCTTTGCACAGTTACGCAGCCTCTGATGGCTAGTCTACTACTTATTACAATGACTAGTGATTCTTGATGTTCTTTAACACAAGTGGTTCTAGATTTTTTGCTTTAATGTTCTGTAACTTGAGTTTCTGATTGATTACTTTGATACTGACAGACTGAGGATGAGTTGGGTTTACCTGCTGTCCCTCGGGCGTCCCTGCGCGGTTAGATCTTGATGTCACTGGCATAGCTGGTGCAGACACGAGCAAGGCCCTGTAAAGATGTGCAGAACTTGAAAACATTGATTAATACAGTGATTAAATTGGTCTGGTGTTGGCATTATTTGACCAAGTACATTTTTCCTCCTTGTCCCATATTTGATATTTGTATGAAAACGCTATGTCACGGGAAAAAAAGGAAAAGTATTACTGTTTGGCAAAAAGCTTTGGTAAGTTGTGTTTAGAGGAATACTCCTTCATTATTCCAATTTCACTTTCTTGGTGAAAATAGTTCTCAGATTTCTTAGTTTGTTTATAACCGTGAACGTGGTAAATCATCATGAAATTGTGACAGTTTTGAATCGGAGTTTGGATTGAAAGCATAATGAGTTTTGAACGAATTAGTGTTTGTTTGAATTAGCGCTGTTAGAATTGGTTTTAGATAGAACTAATTATGGTCAAATTATGATAAACTTGTTGTCAGAATTAAGTTTTATTATAAGCAAGTTTCATCTATTTAATAGTGATGAAAAGAGGGATAGATACAAAATTTAACATAACAATTTCGACACATGATAGAATATTTGGAATAACACCTCTTATTTGTAGTATCAATTTTTGGAAAGAAGTTTTTCTCTATTAATTTCAAATTTAGAGAAGAATTTGATCCAATCTTGCTGACGTACTACTCTTCCAATATCTCAATTATAAATAATTCATACAATAATTGATATATAGCTTAGAAATGTTAACATAATTTTCAATGTTATATATCTATTAATTGATATATATCTCAAACATTATTTTCAATGTATTTTTTTATTACCTTAAATTTATTTAAATTCATACATAATTCGAATTTGGGTATATCAATTGATGCGATGTTGTTTTAGCCTAAACAGATATCTTGAGTTCCTTGTGAATGCATCTGGGTTAAATATTCAGTTGTGAGAGTTTTGTTATCCATAATAATTCTATCCAACTTGAAGATGTTTACCTTTGTGGAGCCATGTGGTTTCCAACTTAAAAAATGTCTCAAATTAGCATGACTATCAAATTAGCATAACTATCAAGTTAGCATGACTATCAACTATCAAGTGATAAGAAGTTGTTTTAGTTTTAACAGATGTTTCATGTTTCTTGTGAATGCAGTTGTGTTAAATATTCAGTAGAGAGAGCTTTATTACCCACAATAGTTTTACCCGACTTGAACATAATACTTTGTAGAGGATAATGTGGATAACAACTCAAAAAGACGTCTCGCCCTCGGTTATTTAAAAAATATATCATATGATTAACCATTCCTATCATAGAATTTAGGCTTACATAATGAAGTCATTGTCTCATCGATCCCTTCCTCCTACACGCCACAAGTAAACCCTTAGAACAAGGACAAGCCAACCAACAAATGCCATTAATATGAATTGTGAAAAAGACATAAACATTGACCACCAATACTTTACAATAACAAAAATACAAAGATAAGCCTTAATTTGTCACCAATGAGGATATAAGCTTCAATATCCTCCAAAATTTCATACAAGATGGACAACAACAGCACCTCAGAATCCACCTACCAAGGTAGTGGTTTTGATCCAAACGGGTTCACATATGGCATGGTTTTTGTGATTGGCCTCATCATCGTAGTCCTCATCATAGCTATTGTCTTTGCGCCTTAGCAGATCTCGTCCTCCCGACATAATCAACATTCTGGCTGGTTTTCCAGTACCACCTCGTTCAGAAGAAGACATTGAACAAGGTCTTCGTGGTGATCATGATCATAACATAAACAACAGTTTTGAGAGCTACCCGAAGCTGCTGTATTCTGAAGTTGAGAAAAAAAGTGGTTCTAGTGTTTCTTCTAGCTGCTCAATCTGCTTAGGGGATTACAAGGAAACTGACAATTTGAGGTTGCTTCCTGAATGTGGCCATGTCTATCACCTTGTTTGTGTTGATCCATGGCTCAGGTTTCATTCCACTTGTCCCATATGTCGAAAATCTTCAGTTCAAAGCTCCAATATCCAATAGTCTAGTTAGTTAGTGTCGATAATATTCGGGAGCCAAATGTAAATGTTGCTTGTATAGCATGTTTGGATTCACATTTAATTAATTTTGAGATAATCACTTCTTTCCCACACGAGTTATTTTTATTAGCTTTTTACAAAATCACTTATTCAATAAATGTGAAAACCTATCGAATTTCACAACACATGACATACAAGAGATAGATGTTGAGATGTCTCGTATTGAATAGCGATATGGTCAAATAAGTCATTATAAAGTGTAGAGACATATCAGACCTTGAGTTTATTTTTGAGGTAGAGTTAGTCTGACCATAATTCTAAAATGATATAAGAGATTGTCCTAGATCCTTTTATTAGGCCACTCGTAGAAATTAAACTTTCATGTTTTGATAGTTATTAGGGCATAGTTAGGTTTAACATGAAGTCTAAAAAGGTAGTAAACCGGATTTCTTATCGTAGAGCTTGACATACCCGCTACACATTTGCACGAGATGAAGTTAGAAACATCAAAAAGGTAAAGAAATTAAGGCACTGCCAATAAGAGTTGGAAAATCAAAGGAAGAGTGTCAATGAAATCCTTGCTCAAGAAACCACCATCACTCTCAATCGTAGTTGCAATCAGAACATCTCAAAGTTCTTTATCTTTCGCATTAAGGCATGTGTCCCCGAACAGATAGCTTTGGCAAGAGAATTATAATGGGTCTTAGCCCAATAAATTGGGGCAAGAGGTTGGACACTTACCAGGTGATCCCATAAAGAAATTGTCCCTTTAAAACCAAGACTTGGGAAAACCCGTGCTTAAAAAGACTTGTCTTTTCGTTTGATTGAGTTAGGCCCCGTTTGGAAAAACAGCTTAATTAAGCGCTTATGGTCATAAGCGCTTATGACATAAGCGCTTATTCATAAGCTATTTTTAAAAATTTATTAAATTAAAAAATAAGTTGTATATAAGCATAAGCTGTTTTTCATAAGCTATCCTGAGTAGCTTATGAAAATAAGCTGAAAAGAGCTTATGGCAGGCCATAAGCTGTTTGCATAAGCCCTTCCAAACACTGGCATAAGAGCTTATGCTATCAGATAAGCTCAAATAAGCTCTTCCAAACTGGACCTTAGTGTAGGAAAGATGGACCCGACCCTCCAAAGTGGAAGCCCCAAGGGATGGAAAAAACTACGGTGGACCAGTGACTTGGGTAGTGTAAGTTACACTACCTTTCAAAATCAATTAGTGGCCACAATTAAATATGGAAAAAATAATTCTAAAGTCTAACTATTTTGGGTGGCTGAAAATTAACATGGTAAGTTACCATTTTATCCTGTCAAATAAATAAAGTTTTATTTATATCCCTCCTCCATAATATCATTATATCCCTACCCCATATTACCATTATATCCCCTTGTGTTTAGCCTCTCTCCTAACATTACCATTATACCCCTCCTCCTTTACCCTCTCTTCCCATCTCCAATTCTTACTCTCAGGTTCGATGCCGCCTCCGATGAAGACTATGGTGTACTCCGATGAAGTCTTCAATGTCAGGTTCTCACTCTCAGGTGTTCTCACTCTCAGGTTCTCACCATGACTCCGATGAAGAGTATGGTCGACTCCGATGAAGACTCTCACTCTCAGGTTCCCCTCCTCCTTTACCCTCTCTTCCCATCTCCAATTCTTACTCTCAGGTTCGATGCCGCCTCCGATGAAGACTATGGTGTACTCCGATGAAGTCTTCAATGTCAGGTTCTCACTCTTAGGTGTTCTCACTCTCAAGTTCTCACCATGACTCCGATGAAGAGTATGGTCGACTCCGATGAAGACTCTCACTCTCAGGTTCTCACATGGCCTCCGAAATAAGGGTATGGTGATGGCCAGAACCCAGAACTCTGTAATTCACCATGGACGATGAGGACTATGATGATGTTGACAACGGGTTAGTCCTATTACTCTCTTCTTTTGATTCACCATTAATCACTTTACTGACAGTGATTGAAATGAGGGTTTTCCACTGAGTATAGCAAACAGGAAATTGGTGCTAATTTAGGTTAGATAATTTCCTAATAGATCATAAGATATTTACCTAATCAAAAGAGAGAATGAAAGTTGAACGGTTCCAAGTTGAACTATAATTTGACTATTTAGGTTAGATAATTTCCTAATAGATCATAAGATATTTACCTAATCAAAAGAGAGAATGAAAGTTGAACGGTTCCAAGTTGAACCATAATTTGACTGGGTATAGATATTGGCATTAAAAACAACCAACTGATCAAATTCTGTTGAGAGGTTGATTGCAAGATCAAATTAAAAACAACCATAATTTTAGGTGTTAAGTACGAACTATGTTTTCCACTGGTCATTTACTTTGAGAATAGTTTTCTTTTGAGAGGTTGATTGCAAGATCAAATTAGTACTTCATTTGTTTCCTTCTATGTACAACAATTCACCGAGACAAAAGTACCTGAACCCACATTGCTGTCATATACAATGCAAGCAGGCTGTTTTTGGGTGCATTCCTTGAAATGCATACTCACTGAAGATGAATGTTATGACCTCCAAGATGCTCTTTGCTTCTTGCTTGATGGACATGATAACGCTCCCCAGAGCTTCGGAATGGGAAGACATCCTACTCAGACATTCAATGGGCTTATTCATTCAATGTGCTTATTAGTTATGAAACATGTTAAGTATTATTGAAAGGACTGAATTTTGTATTTGATTCCAATTATGCATTTTATAAGGTGAAGGTAGCTGCAAGAAAATCTGGCACTCTCTTCATATTAGGTATACTCTTTTGAGGATAGTTCTTTTCTTTGTATTCAATATTCAGATTCACCAGTCAGATTAGGTATTGTTTTCAAGGGTGATTCAATGTAGTTGAATTTTGGCAAAGGAATTCTCCATCTTTTTGTTTATATGTTAAATGATATGTATGTATAAATAATACAATCTTACAATCTTTAAATAGTCTGGTTTCCTCCAGCCCAAAACTCGAGGAAATGTATTTAGAGTGGTAGCGGATATCTTTGGTGACAATACCAAGTGTTCCAGTGCCCAGATCTGAATGTTTAAAAAAACACGATATAATAACGATACTAAAGAAGCTAAACCCTAGAAAAATATACACAATGTACAAATTAAAATCTTATTTCCGTAGGAGATTTGTACCTGTAATACTGCTGCACAACCTATGATATTTATCTGATGAGAATTTGTTGCCTCCTTCAACCCTATGGCCACAGAGTTCAAGCTATCAACCAAAACATCGTACACAAGAACACCCCAACTATATTTATGAAGGGAATGTACTTCAGAATCTAAAATCCTCACTAGGGCATCAGGGACAGTATGTTTTGTGTTAGGTAAATAGAATAAAGCAAAACCAAGAAGCACATATAGCCGACAGAAGTCATCAACATGTTCATCAGCCTTGTACTTTTGAAGTTGGTCATAGATGGTTGATGAAGTGATTTTCTTTCCTTCAAACAACTTTTTAGTATAACAGTGACCCTTAACCTCTGTATCAGATTGTAAACTCACATTTTCCCCTAATATGTGTAGGCCAAGTGCTAAGCAGACATCTACGGGAGTAAATGGCACAAGCTTATTTTGTATTACAAAAGCCAAACTCCACTCCTCCCACCGAATGGTTAATTCTTTTAGCAAACTCCCGTTGATTTGTAGATGTTCAGGAATTTGCATTAGCCATTTAAATGGGGTCTGCCGTATTTTCGACCTTTGACTTTCTGTGAGTTCTTTGTTCACTTCCAAAAGAGGACCTGGATAACATCGGTGCCGAACACGTGTCTGGGAAAAATAAGGCAAAGTCATAATTACTAGAAAATGAAATAATCATACACATAGTTACCATTGGAGATAGTGAACTAATTAGGTGTTAACTCAAACAAGAAGGCCAACAACTTATCCTACGTACAAGCCAACAAACAAACAGTATTCAGTTGTATGCTAACTGCTTAACTAACTTGAGTGGAAAACCGACTTGAGTTAATTATTGATAACACCGGTGATTCCAGTGAGTGTTATTGATCTGAAACTGAGATTACAATTCAGTAGTTCAATTTGTAACTTCAACTAGAGATTCAGGGAATTACAATGAAATTGGGGAAGAACACTGAAACTAGGGTTTCCTAGAGCTCCCAAACATCTCTCTGGTTCCAAAACCAGTATGTAAACTCTAAGGAGATCGCTTCAACTGCAAGCTACTGCCCCTTTTATACTACACAGTTGCACACTTGCAATTATTAACTACTTCTAACTGCCTACAGCTGGCAGCAGCTGTCAACTAACCAGCTATTTATTTATTACATTTCAGTCCCTGCAGAACTATTGAAGCTGGGGTAAGATGGTTATAATGTGGATAGCCTGAGTTACCTAAATCGAGAAGGAATGCACTAATTTTGTCATTTTTGAGTCTGTTTGGTAAATATATGTAGAACCTACGAGTGAGTAGTTACAGTACAGATGATTTTCAAAGTGCTGGCAGAAGTCCAAGTTCAGCTTCAGCTTCATAATCTAGTTTGTTGCATCATAGATATGTATGCCAATGATTACACAAAATTGCTATGTGTGATCCATATATATATATATATATATATATTTGGTACCAGTTCTACCATTGGCATTATTCACCAGAAATTCAGTTAGTAAGAAGACATAACTTAATACTACAAAACCGATAAATAGGCAGTAGTTCAGGGCAAACCATTAAGTTCATACAAATGGTCCCAAATGGTAAGCCAAGCAGCCAAGCAAGGAAGAAAGCAAGTGAAAAAAGTAGCAATCCTCAGAATCCTCAAAGCAGTGCAAACCTACAAAGAGGGGGGCCCAAGCAAGGAAAAGAATAAAAACATGCAAAAGGCTACATATAACTATGGTCATAAAACACAAACAAAACAGGCACATGATACATGATAGTATAGTAAACTTAGAAAACTTAACATTGGATCTTGGATGATAATAAATCTACTACTGTAGTTTAACACAATAGAAGAATAAAAACAATGGAAAACAATGTTAAAAGTAGTCCAAAAGAGGTTACAAATTCTATCAGTGAGCTAAGGACAAAGCAAAGGACAAATCATAGAGTTCACCCATAGAGTTTCAGCTAGAGTTTCACAATTAATCCATCACTTGTCATGATGAATATAATAAGTTTATGAGCCAAAATCAATCATAGGGAGAAGTTCGTGAGTAGATTGTGGGTATCAAAATTGACTATGAGGAAAAAGAAAAAGATGTTGACCTAAACATGACAAATTCTTAATTTCTAGCATAAAATTCCATAACTACACAAGCCTACTATGAGATAGAGCACTAGACTAGAAGAAGACAAGTGAAGGTGCATGTTGATTCTCTTGTGTAGAACTACAGTAACTGAGGGTTTGAAATGCAAATCGAAAAAGGAGTAACTAACCATGTTTGGAGCCAACGACGGGTGGAGGCCGTAGGGACGACAGAAGACGGTGGAGATGAATCGGAGTTGCAAAGAAATTCGATCGGAGTTGCAGACGGAGGACGATCGGAGTTGCTCGATGAAGAAAAATGAGTTGTAGAAGGGATGAGGTGGATGAGGGGTATAAGGGTAATAATGAAAAAGATAAAAAATACAAAGGGATATAATGGTAATATGGGGAAGGGATATAATGGTAGTATGGGAAGGGATATAATGGTAACTTATCCTAGGTTATTCACAACTACTCATTTATTTTTGAGTTTATGATTATTTTTTCCTAATTTTTTGTGGCCTAAACTGCTGGTGCAAGTTGGTGCAAGTTGCACCACCTAGGTAAGTGGTTCACCCTAGCCTTCGCCCCAAGGGATACCCATCAGTCAAGCCCTTCTTAGCAAGAAACAACCCGAAGATAGATGAATGACTTCGAATTTGGCACTTATAAGCGTTCTAACATCGGTTTTTCCAACGACTGAAACAACCTCTGCCAATGAAAAGTGGGAAACCCATTTGCTCGAGAAGGGAAAAATTAACCTTTGAATGTATACTAGCGGTTTACACCTCCACTATCTTGTCATCATAATTTTCTCTTCGACTTCCTAAGGGTTATACTCGACACCATCACTTAACAAAACGATTATTGGTCAGACTGCCACTAAACAAAATGAACCGTCACAATTATTTCTAGCCTAACATCATTTGGTAAAACTACATGAGTCAATGCTTTTATTGGTAGTTGGCTATAACCACCACTAATCAACTGCCAGGAAACCTTTAAATTCTAGTAGTGTTGCCAAATTTGAGATTCTGGTGAGAAGTGCTTTGTGTGTCCTTAGACATACATCTACAACAATTTCTAAAGGCAGATGCTTAGCGAAGATGGCAAGAATATTAAGAAGGCAAAATGAAGCCTAAATTCTCTATTAAAAGGCAATGAACCGAGGGAAAATACGATCGTCCACCTTGCAAGCGAGGGAAAAGATGACCTTTCGCACTCTGCCACCCATCATTGCGCCATCTTTAGAGAGTCGCGTCGAATCAACTCTCACCAATCCAAAAGCCACAGCCCACACATCTTCACTTACTCCATCAATGCTTAAATTGTGACGAGACACATCTCTTTCTATTCTATGGGACCCCGGACAAGGTGTCAATATAAGAGGTAAAATCTTACGACAATAAGAGTTTGACATGTATCATCCTGGACACATGCCTTGAAGCTTTTAACCTCATCTCGGATCATGAGTATACCGATTGGGGCAAGCCAAACATCTCATTGCTTTGAATCAAAGATTATCTCCGATCTTGACACTCCAAACATCCTAATGTCTTAGATACTTGGACTAAGGGACAACTGTTACAAAATAAAATGATAGATACATATACTTTGGCCTAATATTGATAATGTCCTACGCATAAGACAACAACAATTCCTAAGTTGAGGTAATATATACTATTACCAAATTATTACTAAATAAAATCTTAATATATCTCTATCATATCTTACACGATTCCTTTCGGGTTTGTTAAACCCTAAATGTACAAATACATACTAGAGGACTCTTCTTAGATACATCCTACCTAAGTTGTACTGTTTCCTCAGTAAAAGGATTCCATAGAACCATACATCCTTACTCTAATTCGGTAATCCCTTACCAAAATGGAGATAGATAACAGATTGAACAGGGATTGAAATCGAAAGATTTAAATATAGTGTAACTGTCAAGCAATCACTTATCCCAAAAGCTTAAGCTATTGGGTAAGAGCCACTTTAATGGTTTTATATTATATTCTAACACGCCCCCTCACACAAGAGTCCTTTGGGCTTGAAGCGTGGATAAATGCACAGGCCCGCCTACCATGTGCTTAATTAAATTCCACTTTTAATTAGAAAGTGAGGGGAGCAAGGATCGAACTCTAGACCTCTCGGTCACAGAGGCTCTGATACCATGTCAAGCAACCACTTATCCCAAAAACTTAAGCTATTGGGTAAGGACCACTTTAATGGTTTTATATTATATTCTAACAGTAACTATTGTTTAGACATATTGGAGTTCCACTAGCCATATATATCATGGACTTTGAATGGTTGAGGATTCATTGATTCTGAATAAACATTGTAACTCAAAGATAAAACAACCAACAAATGGCATTACTAGTTTACTACTCATGAAAATACAGAACAAATGGCATTAATAAAAACTGTGAAAACGACATAAACGTTGACTACTAGGCTACTAGCAATAATAAAAAGTACAAAAATATCAATTTTTTAATCAATTGAGGTTATTCTAACTCAAGCAGAAATTTAAGGTTCGAATCTCTTTTAATGCAACGGCCTTAAGTACTAGATATAAAGAGTTTTCTCGCTTATAAAAGTCATACTCGACTCAAACATAATTATATCAGTGGAGGATATATGTGGTTTAAGAAAATTAACAAAAATACAAAGATAAACATTAACTTGTATATTAATGAGGATATAAGCTTCAAGTTTATCCTCCAAAAATTTCTCAGTTAAGATGGACAAGAATAGCACCTCAGAACCAACCCACCAAGGCGATGGCGTTGACATCAATGGGTTCACATATATCATTGTTTTTGTGATTGGCCTCATCTTCTTACTCCTCAGCGTAGGTATTGCTTGTGTGCGCCTTCGCATGTCTCAACCTCTCAACATATTCAACATTCTGGCTGGTTTTCCACCACCTCGTAATGCAGGAGAAGAAGAGTTACAAGACATGGAACAAGGCATTCGTGATGGTCATGATGATCATAACATGGACAATAGTTTTGAGAGCTACCCGAAGCTATTGTACTCTGAAGTTGAGAAAAAAAGTGATTCTAGTGTCTCTTCTAGCTGCTCAATTTGCTTAGGGGATTACAAGGAAGCTGACACTTTGAGGATGCTTCCTGATTGTGGCCATGTTTATCACCTTGCTTGTGTTGATCCATGGCTCAGGTTTCATTCTACTTGTCCCATATGTCGAAAATCTTCTGTTCAAAGCTCCATAATAGTCTAGCTAGTTTTTGCCTTTAATATTGGGGAACCATATGTAAATGTTTTGTGTATAGCATGCATGTTTGGATTCACTCTGAATTAACTTAGAGAATTACTTCTTTGACACAAAAGTTATTTTGTTAGGTTTTTATAAAATCACTTAGAAGTTTAATTTGGACCCTCCCTGGGAAAATTGAACTAGACAAAATTGCTTCTACTAAAATTCATTTGAATCAAGATTAGTTAAAAGGAGGGATATGATTTATGTTTGAATACTTTTAATTTATTAAAAAAAGTCTGAGTTTGTAAGATAATGTGATGGAATTTAGTTCTAAAATCTAAGATGGATTATATTTAATGCAAAAGCAACTATTTGTTGTGATAAGCCTTCAAGCATTCTGGTCTCCTGTCTACGAATCACAAAAGTGATGGTATGTTTATGCAAATACACAATTCAATATGTCAATGATAGAGATGATGAAATGAGGTTTTTTAATATTATTATTACTAGTGTTTTTTACCCGTGCAATGCACGGGGAATACGTCTATTGTATTTGATACATCAATTAATACTTTGATTATTAAAAATATAATAAACAACAAATGAAAGAGAAGAGTCTGAATGATGAGCAAAGTGGACAAAAAATCTTAAATTGAAAAATTTTGTTGCATAGATTGAAATTCGTATCCCCGTAGGATAACTCAAGTGGTAGGAGCTGTGAGGCATATGAGTTGGTTAGCACAAAGCGTAGATATAAGAAATCACCAATAAAGCATTCAGAACACATATTAATCTTAGAAAAAAAGGATGTGATAGTAGCACAAATTATAAAGTATGACATCATTTTGTGTTTATACCAAGTCATCCAAGTTTGAGCTAATATTACAGAAATCATTAGAAAAACTATGAACAATTTACTTAAATCATATATGAAATGTTATTTTCTTATTATGTATGACATTAAAGTATTTCCATGCTAAAATGTTCTTTCCCATAGGAGCTTTTTGCCTGTAATTTGAAGAAAATAAAAATATATTATATTGTTATATATAACATGTTTAATATAAAGTTACATTGTAAAATTGTGACATTTTACTAAAAAAAAAAATTTGTTAATTTTACATGAATTTTCATGTAAAATGTTCCTCCCCGTAGTAACTCTTATCCCTATAATTTAACTTAAACAAAAATATACTATAATATGTATTAATATTTTCTAATCTTCGCACAACACATTTTAATCATCAAATTATCATGGCTTTATATTTATTTCCTTTTAAAATTTTCAAAAAGTTATGAAAAAAAAGTAATGACATTATATTGATTTTTTTATTTACAACTCATAGGAATTAGATTTTCGACTTATGAGTTCCAACAATCACTTTTTATCCGTGCGTTGCACGAAGAACTTTCTCTTGTGCTTAAGACATGTTCAATACCATACTTTAGCAATATTTTCAAATACTAAAAGACATACTTAATGAGAGATATATAATGTTACATAATGCGTCCCTCTAATTTGATTTCCATCTATTTATAGCTCATATCGTCCTAGTACTAAGTAACTACTATAATAATATTTAACTAACCTAGTAGTCCCTGATTAATTTCCCTTTCTGTTACATCCTTACATGAGTTTGAAAATTTAAGTAAACACACTTCGCTTAGGTGATAAATGGAAATAGTATAGAAACAACCGTAGTCTGTAGCTAATGAGAAACTCTGTCAAATTCACCTAACAACCATTTTTTATTTACAACTCATAAGAATTAGATTTTCGACCTATGAGTTCAAACAATCACTTTTTATCTGTGCGTTGCACGAAGAACTTTCTCTTGTGCTTAAGACATGTTCAATACCATACTTTAGCAATATTTTTAAATATTAAATGACATACTTAATGAGAGATATATGATGTTATATAATGCGTCTCTCTAATTTAATTTTCATCTATTTATAACTCATCTCGTTCTAGTACTAAGTAACTACTATAATAACATCTAACTAACCTCTCTGCGTGTCCATGGTAGCTCTATGGACCCTCACCACCATATCAACTCCCTTTCCTGTAATTAACATTAAATAAAAATAAGATAAATTAAGAAAAAATAAGAAAAAAAACAACCTAAATCCTAATCAAATCTAAAATTTAAAAAGGTACTAATTAAAGATAAATAAAAACTATCAAAATCTAGCAAATCACAAAAAAACTCATAAAACCATGAATTAAATAAAAATTCGAAAATTTAATAAAAATACCATAAAATTTAATTAATACTATCAAAATAAATCAAAAATAAAATAAAAGACCCAAGATAAAATCAAGAAATAAACAACCTAAATCCTAATGAAATCAAAAATTTAAAAAGGTACTGATTAAAGATAGATAAAAACTAACAAAATCTAGCAATTTACAATAAAAACTCATAAAATCTTAAATTCAATAAAAATCCGAAAATTCACTAAAATACCATAAAAATTAATTAAAAATAAATCAAAAATAAAAGAAAAGACTCACGGATAAAATCAAGAAAGAATATCAAGAACCTTGAAAACACCTTCAGTATCCCCTTCTTATCCTTTTTTGTCGTGAGATGATGATGATGATGCTTCAAGAAGCATAATACAAACAATAATTTAGTAACACTGACCATCATAATAAAATTGCAGCAAACCCATATGTTCCTACAATCATGCAAGCTATTCAGTAAAAGCAACACATACATACACACACACTCAGGTTTCATTTTCTCTTCATATTTTGGCAAAAATAGTGATCATTTGTTTAGTTTACCTGTTGATGCACTGCTGGGCACAGAAGCTCTGGCGAAGGTTTCATCGCTAAGAATAACATCAACCTAATAATAATAAAACGACATTCATAAATAAACCAGTTCCAGCAAAAGAGAGTGAGAAGTAAGACTCACTTCCATGGGCGGAATCGAAGGATGTGATTGAAGAATTAGAAGGTAGAGGAGGATCGTGAACATTCTGTCTGATGCGTGATGCATTCCAGAAAGGGTTAGGGTTTGTGTAGATGGCATCTTAAGGGGGACTAAATTAAAGATAGATAAAAAATACCAAAATCTAGCAAATCACAATAAAAACTCATAAAATCCTGAATTAAATAAAAATCTAAAAATTTAATAATTAAAGATAGATAAAAACTAACATATAATAATAAAAACAAAACAAAATCTTTAAAAAATATTTTTCTTTTTTCTATATTTTTAATATCAAATGAGAATTAATCTGTGAGTGACACCTCATCAAATTGGCCTGAGAATTAATCTGGGAGCGACACCTCATCAAATTGGCCTGATGGAAGTTCTTATTTTCTAGTATATATTGATTGATATTGATATTGATGAGCATTTTCTCTGTTTATTATGCGATCAGGGGCCATGTTCCTTTGCGTGTTTTGGAGGTCAAGAGCTGTGATAAGACAAAGGATATCAGTTGATGAGTGAGGTGGAAAAAGAAATTAAACTAGTTGAGAATTTTTGATCGAGAACAACTATTTTATAGAATAATAGAAAGGAAGGTTTTTTTGTCAACACTCTAAATTTATCTAAAGAGATAGAAATAAAAATGTGAAATATGATGACTTGTGTTAAGAAAAGAAAAATGAGGTAGGCTCAGAAAATATATAAAAATGAGACAAAATAGAAATATAATGTGAATCATAACTCTTAAAATTAGAGTTTGTGTTTCAAGTAGTAGTAATACTAAATAGTAATACCAATGAATTGAATACCTTTCTAGTCCTTTCAATATTTTATGGATTCTCATAACATTCTTCACCGAGCATCAAGTGCTCATACCCCACGACAAAATAGAGTTGCTCAAAGGAAAAATTGTCACCTCAACTATAACAGTACTTTTTTTTTTGGTCAATAACTATAACAGTACTTATGACCCATAATAATGTTGATCATCATTTTTGGTATTTTCACTGTGCAAGTTGGTCCTGACTCCAAAATTGTAATTTAAAAGATTATATGATATATTATTTGTTACCTTCCTCGTATATAAGCCCACAGAATTTAGGTTTACGTAATCAAGTAATTGGTTTTGCGCCTATCCCTTCGTCCTATCCGCCACAAGTAAACTCTTGGCACAAAGATAAAACAACCAACAAATGGCATATGACAAGGACATAAACGTTGACCACCAAATCACCAATATTACAAAAGCAACAACAATAGTAAAATTACCATGCATTTGAACTAATAACGCAAGGTTATTAATTCTAACTTAAGCAGAAATCTCGAATTTGAGTTTATGTGGAAGTAATTACATTATTTTTCGCTCAGGGAAGTTCTACCCGGCTTGAACAAGATTTGTTGGTTTAAAAAAACAAACCAAAGTACAAGAGATAAGCATTAGTTTGTCCCGTTAACAAGCTTTATAAATATCCTCTAAAATTTTCATAGAATTAAGATGGATAACAATAGCAACTCAGAACCAACCCACCAAGGTGGAGGCCTTGGTATCAATGGGTTCACATATATCATTGTTTTTGTGATTGGCCTCATCTTCTTACTCCTCAGCGTCGGTTTTGCTTGTGTGCGCCTTCGCATGTCTCAATCTCTCAACATATTCAACATTCTGGCTGGTTTTCCACCACCGCGTACTGCAGGAGAAGAAGAATCACAAGACATGGAACAAGGCCTTCGTGATGATCATAACATGGACAATAGTTTTGAGAGCTACCCGAAACTGCTTTACTCCGAAGTTGAGAAAAGAAGTGATTCTAGTGTTTCTTCTTGCTGCTCAATCTGCTTAGGGGATTACAAGGAAGCTGACACACTGAGGATGCTTCCTGATTGTGGCCATGTCTACCACCTTGCATGTGTTGATCCATGGCTCAAGTTTCATTCCACTTGTCCCATATGTCGAAAATCTTCTGTTCAAAGCTCCATAAAAGTCTAGCTAGTTAGTGCCTATAATATTGGGGAACCATGTGAAACGTTTTGTGTATAGCATGCATGTTTGGATTCACTCTGAGTTAACTCTTTGAGAATCACTTCTTTCACACAAGAGTTATTTTGTTAGGTTATTATAAAATCTCTTAGAAGTTTGGACCCTCCTTGGGAAAATTGATCTAGACAAAATTGCTTCTACAAAAATTCCTTTGAATAAAAATTGGTTAAAATAAGTGATGTGAATTTTGTTTGAATACTTTTAATTTATACAGAAAAGTCTGATTTAATTTGTAAGATAATATAATGAAATTCAGTTGTAAAATATAAGGTGGATTATATTTAATGCAAAAGCAACTATTTGTTGTGTCTTGAAAAAAAAAACCTATTTGTTTTGTGGTAATAAGCATTCAAGCATTCTGGTCGATCTCCTGTCTACCAATCACAAAAGTGATGGAGTGATGGTATGTTTATGCAAATACAATTCAATAAGTCGATGATAGAGATCGATGATGAAATGAGGCCTTTTAATATTATTATTTATTATTTATGAGCATATTCGTTTATTATGCGATCAGGGGCCATGTTCCTTTTCGTGTTTTGGAGGTCAAGAGCTGTAATAAGATAAAGGATATATCAGTTGATGAGTGAGGTGGAAAAAAGAAATTAAATTAGTTGAGTTGAAATTTTGATGGAGAATAACTATTTTATAGAATAACAGGGGATTTTTTTCTTTTCTTTCAACACCCCAAATTCATCTGGAAAGATAGAAATAAAAGTGTGGTATGAAATATGATTGTCGTGTTAAGAAAATATATATGAGGTACGAAGAGAAAATATATAGAAATGAGACGAAATAGAAACATAATGTGAATGAATTAAAACTCTTAAAATTAGAAAATTAGAGTTTATATTTCAAGTAGTAATAATACTGATGAATACTTTTCTAATCCTTACAATATTTTAGGCTTCTCATAACATTCTTCACGGAGTATCATGTGCTCATACTCTGAATAAAATAAAGTTACTCAAAGGAAAAATTGTTACCTCAACTATAACACTTATGATCCATGGTAATGTTCATCATCATTTTTGGTATTCTGTTCTTAGTACTTAAAGAAAATGACCTATTATGTGTTGTTTCCACAACAGACCCTTACATTCTTTAACGTTTTGCGTCTTTGGATCTACTTAATTTATCCTAAATCTTAATCATGGTATAAACTTTATCCTCAATCTAATGTGTTTTGTTACGGGTTATACTCGATTTCAAAAGGGTTATAAATGTCATTCTCAAATTCTTCATCGTTACTTAATCTCATGTCTCGATTGATATTACCTTCTTTGGGTAGTATGTTTCATTCTTTGAGCCCACCTCATCCTAAAATTCCTAAAATTGCAATTGAAGTGGTACTGAGACCTCATTCCCTCTATTGTTGGTTTGCAAGTAGGTTGTCACCATGAAAGTTGGTCCTGATGACTCCAAAATTGACAAACTCAAGGCTCATTTGCTTTACAAACACACATATATTTGAGTTGGATTTTAGGGTGACACATTCTCACTAAATGACCTCTTTTCGAGTGTTCTTATCTATGAATGTTACTTGTCATCTTACATTAACACTCAATGCTATACTTATGCCAGGTGAGTCTAGGAAGGCATTTTTATATAAAGGGGTAGTCAGTAGTCACCCCACCTTATTCATTAATCTTGCATTTTTTCAACATATGTTTGGTAACAAATAGCAAATGCTCATATTTAAATACACATCCCCATTGCCGTGCATTGAAGATCACCTATAATGTCACGGCACACTGCAGAACCGGCATACGATTTTGCTACAAGACAAGAGAGAAGACAAAGCTCAAACACAAAATTCATAATATTCCACACAGATTTCCCATCACGGAAATTAAAACATTTTGAAATTAAAGAAAATGTTCAAATTAAAGTCAATTCCTAATAGATTTTTCGTTACGTAGTACTGCATCAACAAACAAAAGTTCATACTAAATATATATATACATCCATATACATATATATACTGAACTCATCATTAATATGAAAATCATGATGATCATATCTTAACTTCTAGTTATACTTCAAAGGAAATTAAAACATGAGTGACGACCAAGAGTTAACAAGAATAGGGTATTTCCTAGTATTGATTACCTTCCTGATTGTTCTAACCTTTTTTCTTACCTTTGCCTCTTACCTCTGCACTAAACCTCCTCATCCAATTTCATCCGTTCCATCTGATGAGCCTGTAGTTGGTGGTCACAATGACACAATCACAGACACCAACCAGATTACACCAATCACTGTGGAGCCTGCAGAGCCACGCTTAGATGAGACTGTGGCTACAACAGTGTGTAGCAACCCAAACCCAAGCAGTACTCTTCTATTCTCCAAAGGACATGAGAAACTATGTCGTAGTGGAAGTTCAAGTTGTTTTTGCTGTTCCATATGCTTGATGGATTACAAGGAGTCTGATTTGTTGAGATTGCTACCTGGTTGTGGACATTTCTTCCATGTCATGTGTGTTGATCCTTGGTTGAGGATGAATTTATCTTGCCCGGTTTGCAGGATGACACCAATTATAACACGCGTGCGTGTCGAGCCCGAACACGTGCGTGTTGAGCCCGAAACATTTACATCATGATATAACTACGTGTTCTGGCAAGAGTTTTTTTTTTTTCTTTTTCATGTTAAACCACATGCATTGCGGAAAATTAAATATGTAGCACTTGAACTTGAATCATGAAATCATGTTGAACTGAAATTTATGTGTATATTCCGGTAACAAATACACGTTAAGGCTTTGTATGTTTTTTAGATGAAAAAATCCTTGATGTGTGTGATATAAAAGTCAACGAAATAGATTGATTAAAGGAACGCTCCACTTATGAAATTGTACCATTTTAATTAAAAATTATTCATGTAAGGTTATAAATGTTATATCTATGTACTTTTTATTTGACATGATATAGTTTAGAGGATCTGAATCCATCCAAGCCCTATCTTTTCTCATTTCCAAACAATGAGAAACATGTGTAAACAGAGAAGCAATATGAAGGAATCTAATCCATACACTAGATCTTAAAAAGTCTCCTCAAATATTAGAAAAGCAAGCAACAATTGAAATCCAAATCAAACATCCCATTACAAAACTACACTACTAAATGAAAATTGCAATTCAAATAAACCAATCCCAACCAGAAACCACTACAGACTCAAATCTAACCCAAATTGCACCCTCCATATATTATGCCCTCCCTACACAACCCAAAATCCCAAGAAAGTAGCAAGCAAAGATGAGAGTCCCCTCATGAAACTTGTCCTGCACATCAATGCCACTGCATTAGACTTCTCCCCTTCATGAGTGGAAGCTGGCACGGGAGAGTTCCCACCATCAGTGCCATTAGGCATATTGCTTGGAGGGTTACTCATGCCAAGTGGTGGTGGTGATGATTGTGGAGAGATTGATGGTACTTGTGAAATTGGTGGTGATGGTGTTGGAGGGTTTTGTGGGGAATTTTCATGGACAGAAATGATAATTTTCTGGCCTAAACAACAGTAGTTTAAGATGCTGCATGTGAAGAAGTACACGCCTTTTTCCTTCAATGGAATGATCACTGGGCTGCTATGGAATACTTTCACAGGTTCAAGTGATGTGCAGTGCTCGTACTCTGACTGTGATACCTGGATCAGGTTGTAGAGTTGGGAATCGAAGTTGAATTCTGGATTGTTAACATGAGAACTTGCATGTTAGGTAGCAATAAAAGTATAGAATGTACCTGTTTTGTAATACAAGCTATCACCATTGTAAACCTTCGATCAAATTGTGTCATGCTAATTGAAAAAGACATGCCAATTTAAAGGACCGTTTGATCAATCCAGGGATCGTTTCGATTCCATTAGGAATAGTGATTCAAAATATCATACATTGATTATTCAAAGAGAGATTCAACAACTAAAAGAAAGATCATTTTTTGTTGGGATCCTTTCTTTCTTCAAATGAAAGGAACAAACAAATATAGAATCGGTGCGATTCCGATTCCCTAAAAGTCTTTCTGGATATTCATCAATCTGCCGACTATTCATGGAACATGAGAAGCAAATGAAGGATCTAACAGGAAAGAGAACACCAAATGGTGACATAAGATTTCGGTCCGTTTTGTAAATACAAGCTATCAGCATTTTACTACACCTTTGATCACTTTGGATAGAGGGTAAAATTACAGACCCTTAACTTGTTATGATTAAATGAATTTACTCTTACTCTAGGTAACATAATTTTGAATAGAATGTTTGTTGACATTTGTTAAATTAAAGTACAGATTTTTAGAAGGGTGTCTAATAATATCATATATTCTTCTTGTTAACAGAACCATAACTTCATGAGGCTAGAAGATTCAAAAGATAGCAGTTCCAATAGGATTAGTTTCAATCATGAGAAAAAGTAACCTAGGTAACATTCATATATCAAAGCAAAAGTAAAAATAAAAAATCATCCATATTTAAGAATATTGCTAAAATTTTACCTAGAGAATCTCCTGTTCTCATGAAATGGGAGTGTGACCAATTACTGTAGTATGATGGATATGGTGGAATGATCCAGCCAGCTGAATCCCCCACTGTGAATGTTGTAGCAGAACAGTGATAAAAGAATGTTAAAAACAATGCTAAAAATGAGAGAGCAAAAGGGTTTTGATGCTGCAACATGTTGAGCTTTTGAGCAGAGAGACAGAGATTGCAAGGTACAAAATTGAGGAACAGGCAAAAGAGAGATAGGTTTAAGATGATAATGTGCAAATTAAACCAAAGAGATGAAACGGTATATTGAAGATGAGAGTTGAATATTAACTAATATTTATTGATATTTTGACGTTATAGAGAGAAAATGAGTCAAAACAGTGAGAATTAAAAGTCATGTAATGTTGCAGATGTAAGTTAGTACTTAGTAGACTTGAGGCATAAACAATAACAAAAATCTATCCATTTTTATGGTCTTTGATTATCATGTTTTTATGAATATCAATTAAATTTTGGAGTTACGACTTATGAATGTGTTAAGTTATAGGATCATACATTAAAATTGGAGTAAAACGGTGACATTACAGGTTGGGAAAAGTTTAAGTTTCATTTGGTAACATTAAAGTTTAAGAGACAACAAGGATTAAGAAGTAGGTTCTTCTTTAAGGTTTTCTCACACTGGCCGCCATGACACTAATTCTCTTGAGACTCGGAAATCACTTTAAGTGGATTGATCTCTCCCAAAAAAGTTTTCTCCATACGCACCACTTAAGGATCGAGCCTAGACTAGATGCTTAAGGAACTCAGATCTCCACTAATTGTGCTGGAACTTGTTTGCCTCATACAATAAGCTTTTTGATGCAATATTAAAATAATATCACTTCATAAATTCATATCTATTTTCTTTATAAGAGTTCAGAAAGACAAAAAAAATCTAATTAGGGGTAGATTTTATAGCTTTTGATTCAAGGGTGGATTTCTGTAATTTTGTCACAAATTTTCATATGGTAAATGATACTCCACATGCACTTGTTTCGATGGCTAATTGATAAGAAGTAGAGGGTTATGAGGTATCTCATTTTTCATTTAGTGCAGCATAGTGATACTCTTATTTCAGTAACAAAAAAATTTGGGTAACTTTAACTCTGGCCACAACCACATGTCAGGGGCTCAAGGCATGCTTCTAAGACCATAGGTCGCTTACAGAAGTAGTTACATATCGTTCACTAACACAACCATCAGATATGCATATGAAACCATAGGTTGCTAACAGAAGTACTTACTCTCGCTTAGTAACACAACCCTCACATAGCCAGCTAAGAAAAGTACACTGAATCACTGAATCTAAGATTTGAACAACTTTAGATTGATCCAATAACCAGCACAAACAGCCAATGCAATAGCACTTGCAAAAAATGTTTAAAGAATGATCCTTACTCAAAGGGGAAAAAAACAGAAAAAGGGAATCCAGTTCCCACAAATTCAATTACATACAAATTTCTATGAAGGCAGATAAGGTATAAATAAACTCTATCACTGTAAATAGAACAGTGAAGTATGTATGAACTGATATTTTCAGCTCCTAGCAGCAATAGGGACAAACAATCAAACCATTCTCATTACACTGAGGGCACTGAGTGCTCTCTTTCTCTTCATTTTCTGCAATCACCTTGTGGCTTCCATTACACTTGAAGCATAGCACAAACCTCACCCCACCACAAGCATCACAAGCACCATCAAAGTAATCCATTGGAACCCCTTCAAAGAGTTTCTTCAGCTTCCCCTGCTCATGCAAAGTCACAACTTCTTCAGCTCCTCCAATGTACCTTCCCTTCACAAAGAGCCTTGGAGGCAGAGTTTTCCCATCCAAAATGCTCCACAGCTCATCCCTGAAACCTTGGTCCATTGATATGTCCCTCTCAAAATACAGAACCTTGAAACTCTGCAGCAGGAACCGGATTTTGCTGCAGTCTTCAAAGGTTTTCCTGATTCCCCTGAGTGTTGTTGTGTAGAAAATCACAGTGGTTTCACCTCCTGGTGGACACTTCTCTTCAAACAACATCAAAGGGTCTTTTTCTTCTTCATCTTCATCTTCCTTGTTCTGTGAGGACTCTGTTTCAACTCTGGCTCTCCTCTGTTCTTCTGTCACCAGAGCATGTTCCTTCAGAGCTTCTTCAAATGCAGCTAGTAGATTAGGATCAAACAGGCTACCGGAGTTCAAATCCGGTCGCCGGAACGATGAAATATCAATCTCCGACATAGGAGTTTTCCTTTTACTACCACCACCACCATCAGCTCTTGATGATAGCACCAATGGTGATCTCTTTTCCTTCAAAACTCCACCACCACTCTGTTTCAACCCTGTTTCTTCTCTGACCTTGTTCTGTAAAATAGTTACATTACCTTCAGATTTCAGCAAACCTGGCACTATGTTCTCTTTGTTGTCATTGTAATCATCCGAATCCATATCCTCTTCTTCTTCAAGGTCTCTCATGAGCTCAGACACATCGATGATGTTCTCCTGCTCCTGCACATTTTCGCAGCTCTGGACAGCTTTCTGGGAATGTTTTTCTCGGGAAACAAACGGGGTTGGTAGATTGAAAGATGGAATCTTTGGGAGAAAATCAGCATACCCATCTGAGGCTTTCAGCTGAAGAACACGTTCTGCCTTCAGAGATGAGATCTGTTTGATTGATTTGAGCTTCTTCAACAGCTTTCCTTTCACCCCCTTCATTTTTTTTTTGAATAATCTGGCAATGAAAGAAAATTGGAATGGGATTCTTTGCTTAAAATGGGTTAAGGAGAATGAAAATGAAGATTATGATCTTCTTGTTGGATTACTCAGACAGAGAGAGAGAGAGGAAGAGAGTGAGTGAGTGACAGTGAGAGAGCTCCAACGGCTATAAATTTTGCTGAGTGAGTGCGTTTTAAATTTGGAAGCTTTGTGATGAGTTGGATGAAGAAAAGTGATTTTTGGTTTTTAAGTCAACGACAAAATGTGTGTTAGCACAAGTCATGCCAAGTGAATGAACAGATCAGCATAGATTGGCTTATGTGGACCCCACTAAGTACAGACTGATGATTGATGATGAACTGTAATTTATTATGTAATTTTGTTTTGTTTTGGAAAAAGTTTGTGAACAACGTTACATCTTTACTGTGAGATGGGCTTACCGTTTCTAGAGTATTCGTTATCTTTCAAGTTTCAACTCTTGAGAATGGAAAAAATTTATTGGTCAATCTCTTACTGTTGAGTGTTGATAATGAGATGAGAGATTAATTTTATAACTAATAGTTGTGGGGATACATTGGTTAATGTAGCTTTCATTATAACAATTGAACCCGTGAGTTTTTCCAACTTCAACCCGATTTTAATGGAAAAATCCATTTTGACGGGGTTTTGGAAAAACTAAACTTGAATCCAAACAAACATAGGGGATGAGAATGGGCTTAGGTGCTAATACCAACCTCGAATATATCCCTATGTAATAATTACACAATTTGAATCATAATAGAGGCACAAGGTTCTCCATTGTAACCTACCAATTTTTAGGGTAAGGTTAACCCCTAGCTGTGATGTCAACACATCTCGCAACCAACTAAACCGAATTTGAGCATCTTAAGTTGTCTCAATCTCATGAATGACTTCTATATTCCCCGAAAGTTAGCTTAAGTGGTAAGAGTCAGGGGACATAAGAGTTTGGGAGGGTGAAGGGTGCATGCTTCAAACCATGAGGATGACTAATTTACTAACATTACTAACAACTAATATTTTCCTATCAAAAATAAAGAAATAAATAAATGACTTCTACAATGCTACCATATACATGATAACAACATCTTTGTACATAGAGGATGAGTGAAAAACTCGTGCGGCGATTGATACATGAAACAAATAAGACAAGTCAAGTCATACTCATCCCTTTGAAAGAGATGTAGAAAGACTAGATTTCTTTGTGCCCCACATTCGCAAACATTGATAGCAGACCCTTGTCGACTAAGTTGTAAGGTCACTTTAACACGGGTGTCATGTTAGAGTTATTAATGAGAAACTTATTGAAATAAGCTAAATTCTTGTATTTGACATGTTGTAGGTCCGACCTTTCAATTGTGCTATTGAGGTGAGTTAAATGTAAGTTTAGTACAAGTACTTCTTCTGCCTTTGATTAAGGCACCATACCCTCATTCTAAAATTTTTCTCACAAGAAAAAAATTGCCACCACAAGTTGCAATTTCCAAATCCATCACTGGAGCGCGAAGAGGGAGTGATATGTAGAAGGGAGAGAAGAAATGAGAAGATGTTTAACTCGGAGATGTGAGGTGATAGGGACTAGGATCCTCTCATGTGAGATTTCTCTCATATTCCATCATGTTGAAATTTCGTGTCTATCTCTCTCTTCATATATGTAAATTGATATAACCGATACTCTTAAAATGTTAATGAAAATGAAGTTAGACATAAAATTTCAATATGAGAGAAATTTCATATGATAAGATCCTAATCCACAATTTAGCTGAAAGAGTGGTAGGATAAGTAAAACCCTTACTGCCAAAAGCAATTGCCCAAAAGGCACAAATCACATCTTCAAAAAACAACATCCATACATTGCAAGCTGCAATCCATGCACAGAACACCATATGTTCCTTAAACCTTCCAAGGTTGCCAAGTTAATCCTCTTATTTTACCATAATTCTAGTAACAGCACTCAGAAATCAGTGTTCAAAGATCCAACACAATACACCAACATTTGAGACATGTGGCACTGAGTAGCATCCATTCCCCACTACTCTATTCTATTCAACTTGTCTCAAATCAATGAGTTTTCGCCTCCAACTCCAACTCCAAGGCATCATCATCAACAACACCTTTCGCCCACGTCACTTCTTCTTCCCATTTCCCCGCTTTTCCCATTCCATCTCAACAAGGTTCCTTTTTCTTCACACCCCACTTTTTTTTCTTCCTCATTTTGTGTTAAACTTTACATTTTTCGTTGTTTTGTGAATCATTTTTGTAGTTTCAGTTGTGGGAATTTGGAAATGGAAGATATGAAACTAGCTTCCGAATTATCAGTGGGTGATCCTGTTTTGCTGGACCAGAAAATTGCTGCAATTCGTTTGGCCGGTCCTCACAAGCTTCAGGTTTCTGCATGCATTTCGTTGAGAATAAGTTTCAGTAGTCTAGACCATGATTTTGTATGTGACAATCCAATTGGATCATTGTAGTGGCATGATAAAAAATGGGTACCATTCAAAATATGATTTTTTTTCTTCAGATTTTCCAATCACAGTTGATATCTATTTCAATAGTTGTATTTGTATTAACAGATTCCTGATGCCAGGTGATTGTTGATTTTGATGCTACATTAACCAAGTTTTGGGTTAATGGAACTCGTGGCCAAAGTAAATTCTTTGTTTTCGCCTTTTGATTCCCTTGTCATTAGGAATTCTGCTATGTATTATATCTAATAGAATCATTTTTAGGCAGTCATGGCCTTTTGCAGCAGGGTAATCCAGAATATGATGCCAAAAGGCAGCAGTTGTATGAATATTACCATCCATTAGAATTTTCGCCGACTATTGGACTTGAAGAGAAGACGAAGCTCATGGAAGAGTGGTATGAGTGAACCAGTTTCTCAATGTTGGAGATATAGGCCCTAAGTTAAACAGTGATATTTAGTATTGACATTAATGCTTACTGCTGAAACTTGAAACTTGGTGTATCAGGTGGGGGAAAACGCATGGTCTTCTTATTGAGGGAGGACTCACGTATGAGTCGATAAGACAATCAGTTGCTAATGCCAACATAGCTTTCAGGGAAGGTGTTACTGAACTTTTTGAGTTTCTGGAGGTATATTTCCATCCTTTGGAACATATAAGTTCTTATATCTTGACATGAGTATTCCATAACTGGTGAATTTATGAAATGTAATGTAGCTTTGTGAAAATTCAATTGCTGAGATTGGTTCTGCATTTTAATTTTATAATTTTCAGGAAAGAGACATTCCTGTGTTAATATTCTCAGCAGGGCTTGCCGATATCATTGAAGAGGTCTGAAAAGTATATTTAGTTTTATGACTAAACATTGCTCTTCACTTTCCTCTATGTTATTATATGTGCCTCAATCACAGTATATTGCTTTTGCTGATAATTACAGGTTCTGAGGCAGAAACTTCACAGATCCTTCAAAAATGTGAAGATAGTATCCAACAGGATGGTATTTGATGATGATGGCCGCCTTGTATCTTTTAAAGGTGATTCTATGTTGCGTACATTCACTAAATACGTATTTGCATGTAGATATTAAAAATTTTAATTTATTTCTTTCTATTTAAACCTTGGTGAGGTAGCAAACAATGTGGCAAAATCTACAGTGCCTTTAACTTTGACTTCCTAATAAACAAGGAGCTCAAAGGATGAAATATCAATTAGGGTTACTTACATACTTTGATAAAGGTTCCTTGCCTGGGAGAATGGACAGCTAAAGAAATTTATCTTGAGTCAGTACCTGTACCTGTATCTTGAATGTGAACCAGATATGACCCTTGCCAATTCCGATCTCAGCTAAAGATTAGAAAGAAAACTTGAACCTATTAGAGAACTCCTGATTCCCCAAAACTCGAAGCTTTTGATACCTGTATAGGTCTCTTGCAGGGTAGTAAATAGCACTCTGGAATCTCTAACTCTAGATATCTGCATTGTAACACACCAATGAAACTATTAATTACCAATGGGCCCTGATAAGTGCATGTAAACAGACTCAAATTTAGTCGGCCTTGACACTTACTTTTTGGTGTGAATAAATCTATCTTATGCAAATTGAACCCTCATTCAGAGAATTTGACAAGGAGTTCAGTTACATCAACCTGAAAACAATTTGCAGAAGTATTGATATTGTGTCTTTACTCCCACAGTCTTGGAACACCCTTTTTTCCTTCAACTGTTTTTTTCAATGCTTTGCCATACTAGACTCAAAAACTAAAATAAATATAACTGCAGCCGTGAAAATTGATGTTGACCTTCGGGTATAGCTGTGTTTTTGCAGCTCGTGGCTGAGTTAGAAAGAAAATTTTCATATTCATGTGCTTGTTGTTAATTAGAATTGGAGTTGTTTGGATAGAATATAATTTTTCTGTAGAGCTTTAAAAACCTTTACTAGATAAAATTTGTTCTTACTTTTTACTTGTAAAATTCGATTTCAGGAAAACTGATTCATAGCTTAAATAAAAATGAGCATGCTCTTGATATGGCTGCGCCTGTTCATGAGCAATTTGGTGATATGGATGATCCAACTGATGACAATGCATTAGTCAAGAAGAGAACCAATGTTCTCCTTCTCGGCGATCATGTTGGAGACTTGGGAATGTCTGATGGCTTGAATTATGAGACTCGAATTTCAGTGGGATTCTTGTAAGTTAAAAATATTTGCTTTGCCAAATTTTATATATTCTATTTGCTGAAGTAACACATAAACTTGAGCTCATTTAATGTCTGTGAGGTACTAATAATTTATGCATGGGACTTGATCCCTGCTACATTTGTTTTGATGTTTTGAATAGCTGTCGTGATGCCCTAGATGAAAGCAATTAACCAGAGAACCACGATAAATTGATAATTTTATCTAATTTCATGAGCATGTATATCAAAATTCTCAACAAAATGGATTTTTTCTTTAAATGATTTTGAGGTTTTATTACAGGATTTTATGCTCCTCTTCTATTCTTCCACGTTTGCTTGTATGAATAATAAGGTTCATAATTAATGATTTGAGCTCTAAGCCTCTAATTCTTTTACTTCTACATGCATTAGCTGGTATCAAATTCTGATAATGCAGCTGCTCAACCTCGTTTTTTTTTTTTTGCAGGAACCACAACATTGAGAACTCACTTAGCTGCTATCGAGAAGCTTTTGATGTTGTTTTACTGGTAAGTGGATTCGGTGGAGGCTGCGTCTATTGTGTGTCAGTTTGAAACTGACACACGGTGCTTCAGTTTCATTTTTTAAGTAATTAGACAAAAATATCCTCTATTTCTGATAAAATTCCATCTTTCTCCCTCATCATCTCCACCGTCCCAACACCACCATTTGCTCCTACACCACCGCTTCTTCAATGCTTTGTGATCAAACTCCATTTTGTTTCTGAAATCAAACTTAATTTGCGTTTTGGCTTAATGTTTTGGGACTTTGGGTTGTAATGAGCATTTCCTCCACATTTATCCTTCATCTTATCTCTTTGTTTTCCATCTTTTCTCCTACCCCTTTCTCCTAACTTCATCCCAGTTTTTTTTCCTTTACTCCATCTGTTACCACTGGCAACATCGTAGCCTCACCGCTGAAGAACATTAGCCTAGCCGTTGCAGCACTGTGGCTTCGCCGCAAATCTGGGTTTGCATTGCTGAATTTTCAGATCTGGGTTTCTGGTGGGGGAGGCTTTGGGTAGAAATTGATGTGTTTATGGATCTGATTCTTGGTGGGGTAGCTCCGATTTGCTTGAACCTTGATGGCCTCCTTGGATTTCTCCACACCTCAGCGGTCATGGGAAACTCCATTCCCCTCCATCGTTTTTGGTAGCGTGGGGGTGAGGGTCAGTGGATGTGGAAGGGAGAAGGAGTGGGTTGCGGAGGAGGGCGGTGGGGGAAGAAAAAGGGGGTGGGGATGGAGAGGAGTAGGAAAGGTGGTGGGATGGGTTTGCAGTCTGCACTCTGCACTCTAGAGGACGTGAATCATGGTCAAGATTGGGGGAGAAGGTGGGGGTGGGTTGGAGAAGAAGAAGGGTGTTTTTGTAAATTAAAATATGATTAACAAATGAATTATTTTAATGCTAATTTATCTGTACCGTTAAAATTTAAAAATATCAGATCCAACGGTACATATGAAACTGAAGCACCGTGTGTCAATTTGAAACTGACACACGGTAGATGAAACCTTCGGTGGATGGTAAAATATCTTTAGATTCCTGGTTCCTTCTAATTTGTGTAAGAAAATTTCTGTTATTGTTGACCTCGATAACTGTCTCTGCATTACCGAGTATCAACACCATATTAAACTAAATTAATGCATACATCTTAGTATGTTATTTGATTTTAGATGACTAATGTTTACTCTTACAATGGTGTTTGATTTTCTTTGTTGATAGTATATAACTGACTTTGTGTTTGTAATAAATAATACCAGAAGAGTGGATGGCAAGCTAGCTAATTCTAACTTGCAAATTATTTCCTGCAGAATGATGCACCCATGTGGGGAGTTATCAAACTGGCCTCTCTTCTGTGTTCAAGTGGGAGGTGATTATTTTGCAGAAATCACATATTCTTAGCAGTCTCATTGTTTTCTTGTCTTGCACATCCGAGGTCACTCATTATTTCCCCTCATATTCGGATTTGAGTGGCCTTTAGTGAAACCATGGTTACAGGCTTACAGCCAAGTTTTTCCTTCCTAGATATGGCAGGTGATTAGTTAGGCTAGACCATAGTTACTTTACTAAATATGTTTACAAGTTATGCTGTAATCTCTACATGGCACACAAACCGCATTTTCTGTTATTCAAGGTTCATTTCAGTCTCTGTGCCATGGCTTTGCTTGTGTACATTACCTTAGGCAGGCAAAAATATTGCCTGTATTCACCTGAGTCTGTCTTTAGAAGTTGATTTACAAGTACTTTATAATAAGCATAGCCAGTATTTATTTTAAGCTGTTATGAGTATTTGAATTAATTAATCTACACTGAGCCGAAAAAGTGGTTCAAATTCACGGAATTCATATATTCTATAATTGACTAGGAACTGAGTGGTGTAATTAGCCTTGTCTTACAAACTTTTATCATCTGCCTTGAAACCAAAGTTATATAAATAGTCACATACATGAAATGAAATGGGATCTATACATTTAGTGTTAAGATTAAAAAGCCCCTACCATAATCAAGAACATTATTGATCAGAAAACCAGGTTATGAAAATTCAAAAAACTGAATCTTCATCTCAGGGTAAGCAACTCAAATGGGTTTCTAATGCTAAGTTGTCAAAACCAAACTCAAAAGGGGAAAACATTAGTTACTAATCACAGTGCAGCTCCATAGAAATGAAATATACAACTGCCAATACCACTGTAGTGTTGACAAATCAGCTGTTATTATTTTAAAGCAAGGGTTACTTGAGGGTTGTGTAGTGGAATTCAATTTGTAATCGTCGATGAAGTGGCATGGATGCTTTCAAGCCTCTCTTGACATCATCCTGCAACTCTCTAACAGGGATTGAAGCCAAGAATCTCTTAATGTACTCTTTGCATGACTCCTTGCCTCTACATATAATCTCCTTCTTCCTAACATCATTGACTTCATCACTCGGAGGTTTTGCATCCAGCACCTGATTTTCATTACACAGTTTCTCAATTCTTGTGTTTGCATCAAACTTCAGGATATAGGCCTGATTGCACCCTTCATGCAGTCTCTCCCCCAAAGTGTCTATAATGTAGTTAGCATCATGCTGGACCTTTAGGACAAAAAAATGGTCATTCCAACTCACTATGTATACAATTGCCTCACTAAACAAGTGCAATTCAGATGCACAATGGCTAATTTCTTCCCATATACTATCAAACGACATTGCACCATGAAGGAAATCAAAACCTTCACCCTCCTCAAGTTCCTCTGGAATGAAGAATCCAACATAGGACTTTTCCGGGACTACTGATACTCGACGGGTTTTGGCTCGGAAAACAGTATCAAGATCAAAGTGTTTATCAGGAAAATTCTTCATATAGTCCTTGTTCTCGCAGATGATTCTCCATTCTGATGATCCATCTTTGATCAGGCTATCAAACTCACACTTGATTGGAATCTCAGCTTGGTTTAGTTTCAACCAGTCAACAATCAGAACAACTAGGACTGCACATGCACTCTCTCCCGCGGCACATTCGCTCCTTTGGTCGATTGAAGCGAAAAAGATTTCGGTATGCAGCTTCATCAGTCCATCCTGGCTAATGACTTCCTTGTGCTCCCAAGTGCCTACAGTAAAATTGTTCTCCCCAAACCCAGAGATAGATGATTGAGTAGTGGTGATATTTTCTTGTGTTTTATGCCACTGCAGGAAACATGTACCCTTAGTCAAAATGACCTTCAAAGGTTGTTCTAAAGTAATGTTGAAAGTATAATATAAAACGATTTAGTCTAACCATGTAGTCTAGAATTCAGCTAAAGCTTTTGGGCTAGTTGGTTCATGATGACAAGTAGAAGACGAAAAATGATTAGAACAAAAAGGTCAAATTGTGCACATGATACATACCTTTTGACAAGTGTATTCATCAGAAGAGCTTAGCACCCTCCGATCATAATCAATATCATCTCCACCCTCTTCTCCATAATGTTTTTTCAGAAGTAGCTCTCCTTTCACCTTGAAGGATCTGGATCTAAACTGCAGCTTCCGTTTCCTCCAAGAAAGGATTCGGTATTTTGAAATATGATACTCCACCTGATCACATGTATTATAATTCTCAACAAGGGCATCCCCAAAATAGGAATTTTGGCTGCCACTGTTGAGCTTGAATTCATTTTTACCATTAAAAGTTGAACTTGTATAAGGTGATTCTCCTACATTGTTTCCACAGGTCAGTGTCTCATAGCTCATTGAATGCCTCACACAAGAATCCTCATCCCTCTCTTCTGATTTATTCACATCATCATTATCTTGTGAATCTAAATCAGATGTATACTTGTATTCAGAATCTTCACTTCTAGTGGAGCTTCTACCATCACTTCCTTCATCTTTGTAGCTTGCCTTCTTTGCTCTTCGAGTTGATACATAATCAGTAAAGGTTTTTACTCTTCTCAGACCTGCTTTCAGTGTAGAAAATTCCACCAAGGATCTCACCTCCTCAGGTTTCACCAAACTTGCTTCAAATTTCTTGGAAGAGAGAGGTGGCCATGGAGGCCATCTCATCATCTTCACCACCATTGGCTCAAAATAGGAATTTTCAAATCAAGACCCACAAAAGGCAATGACACTGTGGTAGTGGAAATTTAAAAAAGATTATATTTTGAGATTGTATGAACCAAAAAGTTTATCTTTTTAAGCAAATGGGTGTGTTAGGGATACTAATTGAGTAAAGTTGGTAGGGTTCTCAAAAACAGGATGAGAGATTCAAAAGGCAGTTGAAAACTTTTAGAGGGGTGAAAAATAGAAGGTGCAAAACACAATGATGGGTTTTTGGAATGTGGTATTTAAGATATTTGGTGAACAGTTACATTGACAACAAGATTCTGAAAATCCAAAGGTAGTAGAAGACAGGTTGTGTGTTCATTCACAGTTGGAAATTGAGAGAGTGCCGGCCCGGCCTCAAGAATTTCATGCTTACTCACTCAATCCACCTAAGTTCCAACTTGCTGTAAGAACACAAAAGCAAAAGGACAAAGGAGCTTGACTATTACTCCAATGTCTTTGCAACATGGTTTCAATTGATTCACACTTCTCATTCTCTACTATCTCATTTACACTTATTTTTTTTCCTTTCATATTACGTCACCTATCATATCTCTCATTTCTTCTTTTCTCTTGTGAGTGGAATTCAAGTGTGAACTTATACTTGTTGTTTGTGATAGGGTATGTATTGCTATGCAGCTACTACTCATGATTTGGTACTTTTTGGTTTGGATTGAACTTCTGTTTTCTCAAAACTCGTCTTAGGTGAAACCAAAACTATAGTAGACAAAGCAATTTTCCTTGGTTTTTGCGTTAGTAAATCATGATGTAGTTTTTGTGTGAGTTTCAAGCCATGCACGAAGACTGTTTGTATTTCAATGGATTCAAACCGAGTCTTGACAGGCCAAGGAGGACTCCTTTCAGGTTCAACACTTGGAATTGTGTGAATGAAGATTTAGAATATTTGCTAACTGGATTGAACTCAAAAACAATCATACACTAAGTAACAATCTTAGGCTGCGTTTGAATTGCCAACGTGAACCAAGTTCACTCAACTTAGTCCAAGACCTTCTTTCACGATCAAAGCTTTGAAATGTGTGTTTTAGCATTGGAATGTGTATGAATGTTGTTCCAAACTTCCAAATGGCTAATCAAACACACTTAATAATGTAAACCATATTCTTTGATAGCTTATATGGTATATGGCACCATTTACATTCCACATACAATATTGGTTCTAATATATCTTTGTTTGAGTAGCAAGAAACTTGTATTTCGTTAAGCAAAATCTCGAGGAAAAATAAATAAACTCCGGAAAAGTTTTAACTTATATCCCTCAACCTGGAGGGACTTCAATTAAATAGCCAAATCAAGTAGCTTTTGGATACCAGGGTCAAGCCAAAAATTGTACTGTCAATGCAGTAAGCAAACCTCAATCTTGGCAAATATTACACACATATCACTTATGCATAGTCTTGACTAAAAAGAAAAATCTTAGCAAAGTTACAAATATATAAGCTGGGGAGGATACATATTGATATCAGATGCAAACTTTATTGATATTATAATGGACTAGCAACACATTTTCAGACACTTTTTTCTATTAGTTGAAATTCACGTGAATCCCACGAAATTGAGGTGGGATCCACCAAATTCAAATGAGATCGACCAAATGTAATTTAGTGATCATGAGTTTCAACCAATAAGAAAAAGTGGGTGACTTTTCCCAATATTGTAACTATAGTATTGTTTCAGAATATGCTCAAAGTGAGCTTTGACATGGTGGGTTATGCTCATGCAGTTGTTCCCCCAAGGCAAGTAAGAATTCAGCTTGCTGAGAAATTGTAAGGAGACGAGAAAATTGACGCAAGAATTCCTGGCGAAGAAGATCAGCCTGTTGTAAACCAGATTAGCATAATAAGTACCATCACAACAAAATATTTCTAATCAAGTGTATGTTTGAAAACTTTTCTAAAATGGATTCTGAAGTCTGAATCAATTATGGAAAGAACCTTCTATGAGTAGCTTCTTCTGAGTCTCAGAATTGATTCTTATAAAAAAGAAGGCCTTTTTCACACTATGCTAGTATGCTTTCACGACTTACAGACCATACACATGAACATGTATCAAGAAATTAAGTATGCATTACCTGCTTTAAGAAGCACAGTTTTTGAGAGACACATGTCACCTGAAATCCTTTGTCACCTGCTTCTGTGGCTTTATCAAGGGTTTCCTGGAGTTTTTCCATGCCTTGTGCAAGGGCTTCTTCAGCTTGTTGACATGTATATCCAAGATTAGAAATATCAGAAAGTTGTTCCTCGGTCCAAGAATGTTGAAGTCTAGGTAGAATAACCTGAATCCAAAGTGCATATATGCTTAGCGTTAAGGAACATAATTGTCCTAAATTTCTCAAATAACAAGGAAAAAATTATTTTAGATAAAAAGCATCACCTGAAGAAGTTCAGAAGGGCGAAAGCCTCCTCCAGTCCGCCACAAATCGCCATACTTGAAGAATTCTACATTTGTAGCACTTGTTTTCATCTCAAACAGTTCAAAATAATGCTTCATGATTCTGTCTTTAAGAAACAGCAGCTTGTCATCACCAATAAGGTGTTTATGATCATTTAAACCACTCTGTATCTCAGAAATAAGCTTGTTATGTTCTTCCAGCCAACGTGCATAGTTCATCACAAAAGTTGTATTACCTGCAGAATGCTTAATTCAGTTGCTTTATGTATTACTCAAGAAATAAGGGAAGTAGTGGATACTGAACAAAAAGTTGTATGGTATATTCATCAGGAATCAAGCTTTAAGTGAAAGGAACTAAAGCTTTAATTCAATAAAAATAGTATAGTATTAATCAAGCTTTAGTTGCCTCAGCACCAAACATGGAAATTTTTTATCTAAGAAAAATACTACTAGAATTTATTCTACGGTCAAAATCAATTTTGGGAATAAGCTATTGTGAGTAGCTTTGAGTGTTAGAGTTGATTCAGAGGAAATATAAACTTATCCAACCATCTATCTCCTTACCCTTAATTTTGAAGATTTCTCCTTGTGCATTAACCTCATTCATTGGTTTGTTTGCAAGAGTCCTGCCTCTCTGTCTCAACTTGTTACAAGTGGAACTCATGGTTTTCCTATAACTGGTAACTGAAATGAAAACCAGTTAGTAATCAAGTTCATAATGCACTAATGAAAATGGTAAGAATGAAGGATGTATATATCACCAAAAAGTTAAAAAAGGAGACCAAGAATGTGCAAGCCTTTTGTGCATGAATCTACCTAAAGGAAACAACCCATCAGCCACTTGTCTATGGAAAAGTAAACTTCATGCGTTATTAACCATTCATTAATATACATTTCTTAGATTAATTTACTTTTTGGTTTAAAACATGAGGTGTGTATATATCATTATTGCATGTAACCTTCTAAGACAATTATGTTCGAGTCAGATATGACCAGTATTGATGGCAAAACCAGTATTTAACCTAGATGCGTTCACAGACACTTAAACACATAATCTCTACTTAGGTTATATGAACAACTCAATGTCGATTGATCTTGATGTTATTTCTTAAAATAATTGATTATTTAGGAATCTCTCCAAAGAATAAACTCACTATATATACTTTTGGCCTTTCAAGACATCCCAAGACAAAAGTAGATGTGATGTGGAAAATCTGTCTACAGTTACTACTTAGGATTTGTATCTCCCAACCCCATTTGGAGGTAGATTCATATTGGAACTGTTTCTAGCTCTGACTATGTCACTCTGTCTCATTCTCTCCTTTACTTACTATGTAGCTATCTTCCAAGGTAGTATTGAATCATCACTGCATGTGCATCTTCTTTTTGCCTTTGAATAAAATAAGAATCTTATCTCACATGGAAAAAAACACTGCTTTTGATATAGTGTGGGATCCTGCTTGAGTGATCAGAAAAATTTTGGGAGATAAAAAATGAATGTACACTTGGAAAGTCCTTTTTCATGACAAGCAATGAAGCTAAAGAAGCCTCGTGTAAAATGTAAAGTTGATCAACGAGATACTTTCACTCAAAGAGTTAAGCCAATAGCCTTGGTGAGTAGGTTGTGTGACCTCATCAAAGCTCTCAAATAGTTGTTGAACAATCTACAAAATATAAATAAATCTAGGGTCTAGATTATTGATGGACATGTTCTAATGCCACATGGTAATCATTTCATCCTTGCCGTACCAAATAAAGAATATTCTATTGTGAGTTGTGCACATCCCTCAAACCTACTCTATGTTATAATTTGAACTATTAACTAACTCTATTTTAAAAGATAGTTTATTGGTGAGAATTGCTCTACTATTTGTAAAAACTTATTTTGCCTTGCACTTATTTTATCTTATTTCTAGTCCACACTGCCTCAGACGTTTGAAAAGTAAAATTTGCAGGACCTAAGAGCAACTCCAACGCTGGTTTCTTAACCCAGCTGGAGTTGCTAAGATACGGTTTCTTATTTTTTTCAGCATTGGAGCTTGTTGAAAAGGCAGGTTCAGTTTCTTAGCTACAGTGCATGGTTGCTTCTGCAAGCAACTATGCTTTTTGGTTTCTTAAGTTAAAAAATGATATTTTCTCTCACCGAAACCCAACTGATTTCAGTGGGAAAACAACAGAATGGAAAACAGAAGGCAAGAAGATGAAATTGAACATGAACATAATTTTTTTGCAATAAATTTACATGAACAGAACCTCAAATTTACAGACCAGAGGTTAAAATTTACATGAAAAAAAAAACAAAACAAAAATCATAATCCAAATCTTGACTCAGAAGCTCTGATCTGCAAAGGGAGATGAGAGAGTTTCAATAGAAGGGTCATGAACAAACGAAAATCAACAAAACAAAGAGAAAACAACACGAACTCACCTCAGATCACTTTGCATGTGAGGAAATGAAGCTTCTTTGCGAGATTGAAGGCCTTGATACGATGAAACAAGGTCGGTGGTTGCCGGAGGGTGGCGGGTTGGGGGCGTTAGGCCTGGAGCATGGATGTTTGGCGGCGGATTGTGGCGGAGCCTGGCTTTTTGAGGTGGATCGTGACTCTTCTTCTTCCTGCGAGCGTGAGTGAGACCGAGAGAGGAGATCGCGAACAGGAACAGGAGAGGAGAAAGAGAGAGCGAGTGGGTGAGAGAGATAGAGAGGAGGGACAGAGGTGGAGATGGCGGTGGTGGGTGTTTGTTGCCGGTGGAGGTCGTTTGGAGGGGCTTGAGGAAGAAGAAGGTGAAGGAGAGAGCTTGAGGGTTAGGAGGAAGAAGGGTGAGGGTGAGGAGCGGCTAGGGTTCTGAAGATGGGAGAAAAGAAAATGTATTTATAGTGGGTGACCGGCTGAGCCGGTCATCCCACCGTTATGGACCGGTCCAGACCGGTTTAGACCGGCTGGAGCCGGTTTTCTGCCCGTTTGGGCTTTTTTTTTTTAATTTTTTTGAATTGACCGGTTTGACCGGTTTTCTTACCGTTTTTTTCAATTCTCAGCATATTTACCTTATATATAGTATTAGCAACAACAAGTATCGCATTCATTGGCCCAAACCACTATTTAACCTTCAATTCCCAGCTTCTTTACCTTATACACTAGCATTTGAAACACTAGCATTTACTCCCACAATTTCTCTCTTGTCCAAAAATTCTCAAATTTCTCAAAATGTCTAATCCTTATGAGCAATACTATCCACTGCTCGACAATGAAACACCTCCTACAAGTGAAGGTTTGCAACCTTCGCCTATGTTTCCACCACAAAACCAATCTCCGCAGATGATTCACCCGCAAAGCCAACCTATGATGGTGTTCCAACAACAAAACCAACATTCGCAGATGATTCGCCCGCAAAGCCAACCTATGCGGATGTTCCAACAACAAAACTCACATCCGCAAATGTATCAACCACAAAGCCAACATCCGCAGATGTGTCACCCTCAAAACCAACCTCCTCACACCGGTGGTAATGTTCAAAATCCTTCGTATCAAATGTTTCCACAATCGTTCTACCATCAAAACCAACCTCAGGGTCAAATGGGACCATATCCACCACAAATGTCTTATCCAAACAATCCACAATATTGCATGTATCCACCACAATACCAAGCACCTCCTACTGGTAGCAGCAGTAGTTCAAAAGTCTCAAGTACACAATGTGAGGCTATGCCCGATGAGCCTGAATTTTCTACTCAACGGGGTATAGATGATATTGATCTTGAAGAATCCGGAAAGAAACGCACCAAATGGAGTGGTAAAGATAATATACTTCTTCTTCAATCATGGCTCAACGTTTCTACCGATCGGGTCGTGGGAAATGAGCAAAAGTCAGATTTGTTCTGGAATAAGATTCGAGCCCAATATGAGGAGTACCGCGACGATGCCTCTCCTTCGAGGACATGGTTATCCCTGAAATCTCATTTTAATAAATTGAATGCTGATCTTCAAAAATTTGTCGGTTGTCACACTAAAGCCGTCAATCATTGGAAAAGTGGACACTCAGATAAGGACATCATGGCTACGGCGCATCAATTATATCATGTAGATACGGGTAAAGATTTCAAACATGAGAATGAATGGCGGTTGGTGAAGGATGAATCAAAGTGGAAGGGAACATTTATGACAACCAGTTCAACGAGGCAGAAGAAGTCAGGAGATGGGGTGTATGCAACATCGTCTGACCGGAGTGCATCAATTGAGGGCGACGAATATGAGGCCACACAACCAGCAACCCGCCCGTTGGGAAAAAAGAACCAGAAAAGGAAGGCCAAAGTAGGAGACACAGCTTCAAGTGATCTCGATTATGTTCCTAACTCCGAGATGATAGCCATCGGGAAAGCTAAACTGGGATTCCTTGCGAGTTTTGAGAAGCTCAAGACTGAAGAACTGGAGGTGAAAAAGGAAAAAAACAAACTTCAAAAGGCGCGGTTATTGAAGGAATACAAAGATATCCTTATGGAGGACACATCTGAAATGAACGAGGTGCAGTTAGCAACGCATCAGCGCCTAGTTGAATTCGCCATGAAAGAACTAGGAATGTCTTAATTCTTGTTGTTGTCTTTCTTAGCGTGTGCCAATGTTGTGATTTTAGCATTTCTACTTATTGATTCTGCATTAGTGTTGTAATTTTAGCATTTCTACTTATGTGTATTGCATCAGTGTTGTAATTTTAGCATTTCTACTTATGTATTCTGCATTAATGTTGTAATTTCAGTATTCGAATTTTTCTTAATGTGTACTGCGTTTCTACTTATGTGTTCTATATAGTCGTTGGGGAATATAGTCGTTCGAGAATATAGCCTTTGGGGAATATAGCCGTTGGGGAATATAGCCGTTGGAGAATATAGCCGTTGGGGAATATAGTCGTTGGGGAATATAGCCGTTGTAGAATATAGCCGTTGGGGAATATAGCCGTTGGAGAATATAGTCGTTGTTGTTTCTCTTATTTATACATGTCATATTTCATTCATCTCAACATTCAAGAGTTGTTTTGTCCTCTCATATTGTCTTCCTCCTATCAAATTACACTGATAGTTTCTCATTGTGTCATAGAATGGATCCAAACAATATGGCCGACTTGGACATTTACGACGTTGTCATTGACGAACTTATCAATGACACGACTATAGAAGATATGATGCAGGAGGAGATGAAGTTTTATCAACGACGTGCCAACACCGTTAGGCCCAAGCGAACAAGAAAGGTGATAGAGAGAGATCGTGAAGCTGGGAACGAGCGGTTGTGGAATGACTACTTCTCTGAAAATCCTGTGTACACGGAAGAGCTTTTCCGACGAAGGTTTCGAATGCGAAAGCATGTGTTCCTCAGAATTGTAGGGGCCCTTGGGTCTCATGACCCGTACTTTTTAATGTCTGTCGATGCAGTTGGAAGACAAGGCCTGTCACCATTACAAAAGTGCACCGCCGCTATTCGTATGTTGGCGTACGGATCACCTGCTGACAATGTTGACGAGTACGTTCGAATTGGTGAAAGTACTGCAATTGAGTGCTTAAAGAATTTTGTGGAAGGTGTGTGTGCAGTATTTGGTGAAACATACTTGAGGCGCCCGAACCAGGAAGACATTACCCGCTTACTTCAATGGGGCGAGTCTCGTGGATTTCCAGGTATGTTGGGTTCTATTGATTGTATGCATTGGGAATGGAAGAATTGTCCAGTTGCGTGGAAAGGTCAATTCACCCAAGGTGATCATGGAAAGCCCACAATCATGCTTGAAGCAGTGGCATCACAAGACTTGTGGATTTGGCATGCATTTTTTGGCATTGCAGGTTCTAACAATGACATTAATGTGCTAAATCAATCTCCGGTTTTCAATGAGGTTTTGAGTGGAAATGCTCTCATGGTGAACTTTAGCGTGAATGGAACAATATATAACATGGGATACTATCTAGCAGACGGTATATATCCCCCGTGGGCTACATTTGTGAAGACCATCCCAATGCCGCAAGGAGAAAAAAGGCAAAAATTTGCGAAAAGACAAGAAGGAGCAAGAAAGGACGTTGAACGTGCATTCGGCGTTCTCCAATCTCGGTTTGCAATAGTTCGTGGTCCATCACGCTTTTGGCATCCGAATGAGATGAATTCAATAATGTATGCTTGCATCATATTGCACAACATGATTGTTGAAGATGAGCGCAACACGTACCGAGGTAATTTTGTTTATGATCAGGTCAATAATGACATATTGGATGCTGAAGTAGTAAGTGGTCCTATTCCCGCTTTTAGAAATATCTTGGAAAGAAGAGCACATCAAATTGATAGGTCAATTCATCACCAGCTTCAAGCAGACTTGGTGGAGCATATTTGGCAGCTTCCCGAAAACGAGAATAATGAAAATTAACCTTCAAGTGTTATTATGTATTTCATTTCAAATGTATTGTTGCTTATTTTTCATTGTCATGTATTTTCTTTCGTCTTTATTTCTATCATTCAATAAAATTGTTTTTGCTAGAAATAACACAATGTACTTTTTTATTTTTGTTTCAAGTTAACATGCCGATATTTAAATTTAATTGTTTTAAATATTAAGTAAAATTAAATTTAAATTAAATTCGTATTAATTTTAATTAAATTATTTTTAAGTTGAAGTATTGATTTAGTATTAAATTTTAAATCTAAATTGAGTGAAAATAAATATTATTAATTTATGTTGTATGGTGGGACACGGGTGGGACCCTTCAAATAGTAATTTAAGAAACCATGGGTTGGAGCAAAATCTGCTTCAGTTTCTTAGGAGTTTCTTAAGTCTGATGTGGCAGACAGGGCCCACAGGAATAGTGTTGAATAGTGTGTTAAGAAACCAGATAAGAAATTGTGGGTTTGAGTTGTTCTAATAATTGCGAGTGATCCAATAAACTGATCTATGATAAGCTCATATGTTAAACCAATTGCATTTTATTCTTGATTCTCAAATTTATCTTTTTTCAACATAAACCAACCCAATCACCTGATTACAATTTTTCATGTTAAAACATTTACATTTATTTATGCTTTGTAAATTTTAGTATTTCTATTTTTTCTTTTTAAATTATGTCGACATTGTCATCTAGGCTCAAGTTTCTTTATATATATATATATATATATATATATATATATATATATATATATACTATTTAATTCTGTTGTCATATTTCAGGTAAAACAATTAATTAGTTACACATAGTTCTAAACATAAAAAATTAAAGCTTAAATATGTTTTTGTCCCGGTATTGTAGAAAATTATAGGTTTTGGCCCTTCCTTTTTCATTTAACTTAGGTTCCTCTATTTTAAAAATAAGCATATTTAAACCCTAACAGTCGCTATTAAAGAGCTTAGAGTCTCAACCACAAAGAAGAATCCCTTATTAAGGGAGATCGAGCTCCAAACGCAAATATGAATAATGAATCAATCAAATATGTCTAATATGAAAGATATGAGTGAGTTTAAGTGCCGCAACTCGTCCTCGTATTCACATTTTCAAATATGTGCATGCAGAGTGAGATTGTTCGAGCTAACATTGAAGATTGAAAATAACTCGGAAAGAGAGTTTTGGAGGTGTCAATATTGGGATGCAAGTTAAAGGTGATCACTAAACCTAAGCCTAAGTCTTCACATAGGTGCAATAGCTATGTGAGATGTTGGTGTTTCATCCAAAACCACACTTGCTTGAAATTGGATCACTTTAATGAGTCTCCACTTACTTGAGTTCATTCACTCCAAGTCCCCTAGAATGATCTTTAATCTGCTTCCATGTTTTGCACCTCCAGCTTCAGGTGCTAGAGATGTCGCTACTCTGCTTCTATTATTCTCACTGCTTTGACCACCAGCCTGACATTGCATTTCAAAATGAGCAGTATGAGTTAATAAGTCTTTACCAAGTATGGATTTGATTTCAATTTGAAAAACCTATTGGTTTGTGGATGAAGGTTGTGTTGTGCTAGTAATTTTCTGTTGATCCTCACATTAGGTGCATCCTGTATAACAACATATGTTTAGGTTTGGATTATCATATTGAATGAGATACTTTCAAATATAATCAAATACACAAAATAAAGAAATATGGATTTAACCACCACAATCTCAGGAGGTTGATCAAGTTCATGTTAAACATGCACTGAAAGTTCACATTTGTTATTCAGAGCATAGTTTCCAACTCAAGTGCATCATAATAGTTTACTAATTGCCTCAGTCCACTCTCAATTGCTTCAAAGTAAGACGATCTAATCCATGATATACATCTATAAAACCTCGGTTGATTGACAAATGCACCCTTATGATGAAGTTTCATTGAGAAAAGTCAATCCTTCCTACATTGAATAATTAATAAGAACAATAAAAAAAACTAAAATTCATGTTAAAACAACAACAAAATTAATGTAGAATGCCTCTAAAACATAAAAGCATCAATGTTTGGTCCCCATCATAAACCCTATAACCTGAAAACTATAAACACAAGTTATAGTGTTCAAAATCAATAAGTGATGGACACGAGGATAATCTCCATGCGTTACGAGATTGTCCCCATGCGAGGGAAGTTTGGAGCCGTTTTAATGCGCTGGGTTGGCCGGGCTTTCGTGCGTCATCAGTTCAGCGGTGGGTGGAGGTGAATCTTCGAGGTAAGCACTCTGTGTTATTCCTTGCGGTTTTATGGCGCCAGTGGCGTTGGAGGAATGAAATGACTCTGGGAGATAAGCGCTGGACAGCTACCTTCGTGTGTGATGAAATTAGGAGGGATTTGGATGATTATGAGAAATGGTTGAACGGTGCGGAGACACTCCTGTCATTGCAACCGGGGATGGGGACTTGGACACCGCCGCCAGGGGGGTGTGTTTCGCTCATGGTGGATGGCTCCTATAGTGCGGTTAGTGGTTGTATGGGAGTGGGAGGCCTTGTGCGTGATTCTGCAGGCTTGTGGCTAGGAGGTTTTTATGTTGGGAGGAATGGAGGAGACCCTCTGTATGCAGAAATGCAAGCACTGGCAACGGGATTGCGATATGTTTGGAAGAAGAATTGGCGGAAAGTGGTTTGTGGATCAGATTGTTTGGAGATGGTTCGTGCAATCGAGAAGCGTGGCGCGGAGTTTCATCGGTATAGTTCTGTGTTAATGGATATCCTTTTGCTTCTCTCTAGGAATTGGGATGTTAAAATTGGTCATGTTCAGCGAGAGGGAAATGCTCCAGCAGACTGTCTAGCGGGAATTGGTGCCAGACTTCAGTGTGCTGTAATGGATTTAGATTCTCCTCCTGAGGAAGTAGTGCCTCTTTTCCAGAAGGATTTAGTTGCTTTGTAGTTCTTGTTTTTAATTTTCCTATGTACCAAAAAAAAAAAAATCAATAAGTGATTATTTCATATTGGAATTATTCCATTATTGCACATATTCGATTTAATGATAATTTTTTTTTTGTATTTCATGATAAATTTAAACCAAATCTCTGATTGTGGGATAAGAGATTAGTCTCACAGCTACCAAGTGTGAGAATACCCTCATCAACAAAAAAAAATATATATCTTCAAAATAGTAATGATTGATTTATTGAAGTTATTGTATTTTACTAAGAGGAAGGATAATGCAATTATATTTGATTCATTTTAATTTTCAAACATGTAAAAAATTTATTTATCAAGTATTTTGCTGCATTTTTATTTTTAATGTGATAAGAACATTTTTCGATTATATCAAATGTTGTCGAGCTCAGTCACTACAAACCTAGAACAACCCTTGTCTCTGTGATTTGCTGCTAGTTCCTCACGCGATTCTTTCACACAAACACTTCCCTTCGTGTTCATGATATGCTTCTTCATTTCTACCCTGAATTTGAAGATTCCAGAAACTCTCCAACCCAGGAAAGCTTCAATTTTCATTTCTCATTTCAGCTATTTGAGCTGGACATACATACCCATATGCTGTTATCATCTTTTTTTGGTGATTCTGTTGCTTTTCATTGATTCTTGTTGATTGATTTGAGCCTCTGTTTCATAAGTTAGAAACTTGAATTTGTGTTCACTGTTCAGTGTTTTATATAAGGAGGTATCAATTCATGTCTAAGGTTGCAAGCTTGCAAACTTGAATTCACTCACTTTTTCATTGGTTATGGCTTTTGAAACATCAGTTTGACATTTTTTTTCTTACATATTTTCAGTTTTTTATGTTTCTGGACTTGAAAAAGCTTCCTTAGTAGAGAAAAGAGAATGATTTGACAAGCACCTCCAGTTGATTCTTGAGTTAATACATCAGTTTCTCTTGGATACCGCAAATCTGTCGCAAGAATGCAGAATAATTCGGTAAGAAATTACCGCGCAGGCCAGCCGGACTTGTTTTCTATTGAGAATAAGACTTCAAATGTAGAGGTGAATCGGAAGCGGGATGCATATGGATCAAGTGTGTATGGTGTGCCAGTTCATGCATATAATGAAGGCAAGTATTGTCTCTAATCTTAGGTAAAGCATGCTCTAATTAACCTGTGCATTTTATCTGCATCATTCACCCTTGTGGGCGGAGTTTTGATTGCATTATAGTAATATGGTTATTTATGTTCCCCGTGATTAAAACTAGACTTGGGATGAATGGACTTTAAATGATCAATGTCATGTAATGCTTACAAAAACATTAGGTGGTGGGAGAATAAGTAATTAGGGGTATCACTTATCAGCTTATTTTGTGGTATGTATTAAGGAGATGTTCTATGGTTTAAGCCTTGAGTTATGCTATATGGGTGTGTTTTTGTTTAAAATTTACAGAATCATGACTAAGCAAACCTAAATTTGTTATCTTTTTTTGTGTGATGTGATCTGATATTGCCAAACGAACTGCCTTGAATTATGACAGAATAATCTTCACCATCTAGGTTTACATAATATTTGTATTTCCCACACTGATTTCTCAGTTTGTTGAAGAACCTTGTGTTTCTGATGCTTTTTATAGTATTTATTATTATGTTTCAATGTGGTATAGTTATAGCAATTTGTGGTCAAATGTTTCAAAATAGATGCTTACAAATTTCCGTTACAAATTCTGTGATGCAGCTCAAGGGAATAATGGGATACAATCCTACGTTCCTGATGAAATAATTGACCCCAAATTCAGTCGGCTGAACCAAGGCAACCAAGAAAAGGACCACTCTCATGAGCAAGACATGGAGATTGGATACGAAGAAAGCCCACCACAACCAACTTATGAGGGTCTTGAACAAAGATTTGCTGCTGAGATAATGAAATTATCCAGGGAGCAACGTGATGCTGAGGATACAGAATTTGCTAGACACATGGAGGTCAGTATTTAACAGAATTGGTGTATCTTTTGCAATGGGTTGAGTAATTCATATGAAATTTAAGTGTTTGGTATAAAACCAACTCATGTGTCTTCACCAAATAGCTTAGGCTTTTGAGACTTGAGAGTGTTGAATTTGATTTATAACATGATACATGTGGTGGAGGTGGAGGAAAGAGAGAAAATTGTTTTTTTTTTTTAATATTAGAAGACAATTTTATCCCACCTAAGACATTATTGGCGGTTTAGCATAAGGCATCTTCCAGTGGGAGGCAATCCTCCATGGGCCTTTATGGCATCATTCCCTTTGGGATCCCAATAAACATAAATGTTAAATCAGATACAAATAATCCATCATCAATTGATACACATGCTTTGGGTAAATGAGTCGACTAGGGGTGTTTGTCTATATAACCAGCAGTAAGGCCCTGTAAGGTGTTCCTATGATGATGATATGAGTAATACTCTTCTCTCTCTGTTTTCTCTCATCTTCCTCTGTTTCTTCTACTACTTTCTCTCTTCCTATTTCTTCCCTATCATCAATCCAATTAAGTTTTTTTGTTGTGCTTGTAGGCAAAACTCTCCAGGCATATTACCTGATTTTTTCTAACATAGTATATATTGCTGTGGCAGAGAATGCTTGACATAAACAAAGAATACCAGGAGAAATTATCTTCCCTAAGAGCTCAGCAAACAACTCGGAGAGAAGAGTTTCTCCATAAGGAATTGCAGTCAAGATTGAACCAGTATCAAGAAAGCAAAAGAAACCACCGCCCCTATATGAAGGTGACAGATGCTGATAGCTATATACCTGCTTCAACGTTCACTGCAGGAGAAGGAACTAGCAGGTTTCATGATGCTACCGAGTATAAGCGTGGTGGAGAGTGTTCCATATCAAGTGGTAGAAGTAAAGGAAGTGAAGCAAGGGTTCCATTACCTCCTGGTCGTGTTTACAATAACAAAACTGTGTATCACTAGATTTGATCCTACCAATGATGGGTTGGACACCCTGCTAACTTCTACATCCTGCCTCCTGGTAACAAATCGCGTACAAAGAACCCATTTTGTTACTTGATCCAAGGAAAAGAAGGTTAAAATATACTGAGTCCTTGTACATTATACTTATTTCTTATATTTCATCTTTGTATGAAAAAGTTTTTAATTTAATCTCATGCATGCAATGTTAGTTTTCACTGGTTGTCATAATACCGTGGAAATTGCATAAAGTTGTAATGAAGTAGACTGATTAAATTGAGGATTAAATTGAAAATTATTGTCGCGTATAGGGACTTAAGCTATAATATTTAGTTTTATGTCTGTTTTCCCCTTTTTATTTGGTTCTTAAACTTATGTTCTCACAAAGGTTAGTATTTGGTTCTTGAAAAGTTATCATTCTTTTTTTTTTTTTTTGTTTATTGTCTTAAAAAGTGCTCTCATCACTAGCCATAAGTTGATACTCCGATGTATCAAGAGGAAAAATCGAGAAAAGAATAAAGAACATTTTCTAGTTTGATTTCGAAGGAGAAATAGAAAAAAATGAAGGAAAACTCTCGTTAAATTTCTCACATTAAATTAAGAAAATACACATTTTAAAGAAATAATAACACTAAATTTTCTTTTACTATTAATATTTATTTCTTACATACAATTCACTTGATTTTTCTGATTCATTAAAGGTTAAGATTTTCCTTGTAATCTTCACTTTTCCATCTCATCAAACAAATGTAAGGAACCCTTTACCATTTTTTTCACCCTATTTTCTCTGTCCGAATTAAATATAAAATTAACTCAATTTCTTCTTTACTTTATCTTCTCTTCATTTTTTATTATCCATTTTCTATACACCCACTTTCTCTCCACAATCCACATCCTAACCGGGTAAAAGCTCAAGAGTTTTACACTATCAAAACGTGTTCACGTATCAATAACTCATGAAAAGCATATCACAAAACAAGATAAGAATCATTTCACAGGTTGGTCGCTGGAACTGTAAAATTACAACCAGGTAAGCTATAAATTCATACCTAATTCTGGGTATGTTACAAGTAGGGAGAATACAATGACCTTTGGGAACATCACAACTGACCAAATCATGAACTCTAGGACCTAAAACCATTACATGTAGAGCACATTATGTTCCATCACATCATACTATATCAAAATTGGGAATACTTATGCCTCGTATTCGCTAAGAATATGGAGGGTGAACACCAAAGTTGCAATTTGCATATGCTGTTTGCAATAGCATCACTTTTGTCCTGATTGCTAAGTGAACAGCAATATTCAGCATTCCTCTTCAGGGCTTATTTATTTGTTGCACTACTGAATTGTAGCCTACAGCAGTGATAGAAAGAAACCATTTTCATCAACGATGGTCATATTCTTACTTCTTGCGCTGTTTATGTTTAACCCTCAATATTTTTCGACCCGACTTGTCACCACCACCAGAGCCCAATGAGAAACTCCCTCCAGCATTAAAATCAAGACTGCCAGAAGCCTGAAATGGAGAAGGGTTCTGTGGAGCAATACTCTGTTGACCACCAAACTGGAAAGGACTGGTTCCTGATGGAGTTGATCCTCCAAATACAAAATTTGATTGAACTGGTACAGGAGGTTGTTGACCAAATATAGGTTGTTGACCAAATATAGGAGTTGCCGCCGGTGGAGCCGGTTGAAATGTGTCCTCAGCCATACTATCCTCCATAGTCATCTGATTATTATTAACTGGAGCTGGTGCTGAACCAAATGTGAAAACAGAATTGGTACTTCCAAAAGCAGGCTGCGTGGAGGTAGTGGCTGCAGCTGAAGTGAAGGAGAATTGAGGAGCTGATGAAGTCGTCGTGGGTGAAATGGTAGAAGCAGTGGATGCTCCGAAGGAAAACCCAGATGAAGATGATGAACTAAATGTGGAACCAAACGGAGACGTGCTCGGCTGCCAACTAGATGCAAACAAAGTAGAACTTGTACCACTATTTGAGCTAAAAGAATTGGCTGCTGAAGAGGAAGCAGAGGTACCGAGTCCAAAAGTTGTAGCAGAATTGAAAATACCTGTGGAAGAACTTGAAGAAAACAAGGAACTCCCAGAAGAAAAAGCTGTATTTGTGGCAGAACTTGAAGAAGGAAATGACGTCCCTGAAGAAAAAGCGGTATTACCACTCAGCCCAAAAGATGGGGATGATGCAGATGAACCAAATGGAACTGACTGGGTTTGAGTAGAAGTTGCAAATCCACTGGAACCAGCTGATGCCTGGGTACCATTCACAGAACCCTGAGGTTGGCTAGTTACATTTGCCACTGGTGAAGAGCTAAACCCAAAAATGCCACTCCCTGAGCTTCCAACCGCAGCAGATGTGCTACCAAAGACAGTGCTGCTAAGACTACCACTTCCTGCATCTTGCTTGCTCTTGGTTTCTAGTGGTTCTGAGCCAGAAGATGACAGAGGTAAACCTGCTGATGGGATAGGAGAGGATCCAAATTTGAAAAAGGAAGTTGTAGAAGATGAAGTTGCAACCGCTGGAATAGAGGAACCATTATTACTTGACCCAAACATGGCAGAAGTAATAGATGTCACGCTACTGCCAGCAGAAGCTGCAGTGGCACTACTGCCGCAGCTTGTTGCCAGGGACGAACTACTGAATATATCCTGACTGGTAAAATTATTTGATACAAGAGATGGAAACGAAGCAGGAATTGAAGGGCTTGAAGATGAAACAGCTAGTTCTGATGCCCGAACAGATGATCCAGTATCCACATTAGTCTTAGCATCACCATTATTAAATCCACGAACTTTAAGCAAAGAATCATTTACACCAGCAACACTAGTTGGGCTGCAGATGAAGGCAACATTTAGTACATGAATAATTGAAACACTTAAAATGATGCCCTCTTTTTAATTTCCACTGTTAGAGTGCATTAAAAAAATGAGAAAAAACATTATGACACATCACCAAAACGAGTCTCAAATTGTAAAACCTGGAAAAACTTATATTTCAACTATTAAGCCTAAACACAACCTAAAGTTAGAGATAACAATAAAATATAGGAATGGTCGAAAAGTTGATAATGGAAAGAAAGGTATACTCGACCAAGATAATCATCCAGACATTCTTTTTCCGCAACAAAATTTCCAAGGCTGCTTGCATCAGTTTGTGTATGCTTGAAATAGAAGTATAATTATAAATTTGTTTAAAAATATGATTGTATTTTAGGAGAATTTTTAAAAAGTAGAAGTTATTTTATGTTTGTTTACAAGTATAAAATGTGTTTTTTATTTATAAAAAATATATATAAAAATATATAATTGCATTTTTCCTATAAAATTATATCAAAGGACATAAAAACATTTCTCATAAATATATTTAGATTACAAATATGGATAAAATTGTAAATCTAAATGAGATGGTGACACCTAAAAAATATGGATTTTGGTTCTCTCTTCTACAAAAATTTCATTTTTCAAAAGCTACAAAAATAGCTTCTATATATAATTAGATTTCAGTCTTCTTTTTTTCAAATTCTGCTTTTTATCAAAAGTATACACAAACATTTCATGAAAAACATGTGATGCTTTTTTCGAGATTTTTTTTTTTTTGATTATTTCATGAAATAGTCAGAGAAAAACCAGTCCTTATTTCAAGCAAAACCAAATCATTCCCGCAAATAGGGTAGAAATCTTATAAAATAGAAAGTCATCACCACAGTTATCAGTTTTCCAAAACTACATTTATGCAAAAACAGCAAGGGCAGAACATACACAACTCTAGGAAAACAACCTAGAGATGTGTTAGGAATTGTGTTGTCAGAGGTTTCTCAAAACCATGCAATAAGTCACATACACTAACCTGATTGAGCTTCCTGGCTTGGAATCAGAAGTACCAGATGTCATAAATGTAGATTCATTACGAACTGGCGTTGAAGCAGTAAATGTCATTGGTGGAACCTCATCAATATTTTTACTGGTGCCGAAGTTCAGCGGAGGACCATCAGCACCAGGCTCAGTTGATGAGCCAAATATTGGGCCTGAATTGGTTATCTCATTTGATGGAGCACTAGTAGACATTAACCCTGTTGACAAAACTGCTTTATTCCCAAAATTAAACTGGGGAGGATTAGCAATTGACCCATTTGGCGAATCAGACTTGTCGAAACCAAAATTTGTCCGTGTAGCTGATGCACTTGATGTATAGGTTGGTCCAGACATAGATGATGTGATAGATGTTGATCCGTTGACCTTCTCACCAAACCTAGGCCCATAAGCTGACTGGACATGAGCTTCATCAACTGTTGTAAAACTTTTGGATGGCATTACAGTAGAAGGATTCTCCTTTGCAATGGCTCCAGTACCAGAGGAAATTTTCTCTGCCATGACAGTGGAGCTTGTTGTTTCTTTCTCTAATGGAGAAAAAGAATAGACAGCTCCATCAGGATAAGCGTCATCAATACCATCCAGGTCCAGAGAATCCTTTGACAAAGAAAACAAATAATACAGAATAATCATGACCTGAGGTAGAACGATATCTTTCATTTGAAAACTCAACTCACTAGTCACAATTTATTCTGCGCGTAATCAAATATAAATACAACTGCCAAATAAAGATCTAGGAAACCAAAAATTAGCAAATAAATTCCTTTACACTTCATTTAGGAGTAAATGGAAGGAGGCAACAAGCCATCACAAGGGACAAAACCTACAAGGTTAGTAATATTTGTTGTTCTCATAACATAATGCAAAACAGTTGATGTAAGACCCCACACTGAAGATTAAAAAAAAAAAAACAGAATAGAAAATTATAGAGAATCTCATACCTCATGTGCACTCATACGAAATGCCCTCTTCTTTTGTGGAGGGTAAGAAACAGAATTTATCATATAAGAATCCACAGATTTTGCATCACATAAGACTTGATTACTAGAATTTGTAGCACATGCAGATGTTACAGCTGGTAGTAATTCATTGGAAGGCTTCAATGTACTATTTGATGTTAACTTCTGCTTCTGAGCTGTAGCTGACGAATTTTCCAATGTGCCATCTGATTTATTACTTTGTAAATTGTCCAGCAGTTTTGACGAATCTACCATTTCCATGCTTCGAAGAGCTTGTCCATGCAGCATGGAAGGCGACAACTTCATTGGTGGGTTATTGTATGCACTTTGTAGCCTTAATTCAGATGATTTTTCTTTAGGCGGCGAAACCAACCTATCAAGTTGCTGCTGTATTTTTGAAGCTGTCTCACTGGATATTGAGCGTGAAGGGGTGAGGCTCATACTAGGTACAGTGTCATAACCATTTTGCTCTGACAATTTCATATGGTTGTGCTTCACTTCATCCAGAAACTTAGGCTTTTGCATGGAAGATGAGGGTTGCTGAGCAGCATCAATACCCAAGCCACTCTTAGTAAAAGATAGAGAACTACCAGAAAGAGGTAAGCTTGAGCCTTTATTAGACTTTTGACGGACTCGGCGTATAGGACCACCAGATCCTATATCACTATCCAAAGCTAAGCTTCTACGCTTTACCGCCTGCACAAAAAAGGAGAAAAGCACAACACAAAATCCAGTAAGGTGTCTAAAATATACACTGAAAGACAGGACATAAGAGTCAAGTAACTATACCCTTTGTTTAGATACAGAAAGCATGCCATGATCTAATGCAGACTGAGTTGAAGATGACGGCCCACCTTCAATAGCAAGCACCCCACCCTGTAGAATTAAAGAAACCAGATCAAAAAATCGACCCTATATGATCCAAAATGTCATTCAGGTAAAGGCAAACCTTGAGAGTAGAGGTTGGACAAATTCTAGAGTACGGTGTTCGGGCCATACTATATATTGCAGATCTGCCATAAGATCTTGAGGTCACACGACCATTTTCATGAACTGCAGCATGCCTAGTAGCCCTTGGCACAATCGACATAATAGGGGATTTAAGACTAAGGTTTTCACTTTTTAGAGGAGTTGAATCCTCCCCAAGCGCAGGATTCCGCATGCCTAACATTGATGAGGATACCTTGGAATTCCTACTCCCCATGTAAACCTTTGCAAGCGCTGCAGGTGAAGCAAAATCCTCAGTAGGAACCTATGAACATTATAAAGCAATACATGTGAGATGGAGCTAAGTGGAAAAATCAGTAATTTCTTATCCACAAAATACAATTGAACATATATGTAAAGACAAAATATGAGGGCAAGATCTCATACACTGGAAGTAAAAATATCTGGAGTTTTAACAAGATGGTTTTCAATCCCATTTTCCAGTGCAGGTGTTTTGGGATATTCCTCCTTTTCTCTAAAAGGCAAAAATGGTTCTGAGGGAACCATTTCTGTCTTCTTCTCTTCTTCCCTAACGGGTTCACCCACAGTTCTTGAACGCATAAGTGCAGTCAGTTGATCCCTCTCAGATCTGCGGAATAATATACAATCATCAGATACAGAATACAGAATCAAATAAAAAATATTCCCAAGTGGTATATTATCATCGAAGAACTCATCATGATATGAACTCAATATTTACAACAGAAAGAAACAAAATCAGATCCATTGTAGTAAGAACTTTATATATTAACATATGAAGTACCAAAATACGATAAGAAACTGTACATAGATTAATGTGTGCGTGTGAAAAATTGTAAATTAAAATTAAATAGTAAAACTGTGAAAGAAGCAGAATCAGATGCATCTGAACAAGAACTCCAAAAACTATCATAAATGTCGGGAAGCACAAATAAATAAAAAACTGTTCAAAATATAGTAATATGCAAGAAAAAGTTCAAAATCATGTCAATAAAGACTACTTAACCCACTCAAGGAATATATATAAGAACAACATTCATAAGTCTCTCAATAAAGATGACTTAAACCACTGAAAGGAACCTGCACTTTAGTGTACGACACCACAACATTGTTTTTATATGTATATTCATTTTCACAATAGTAAGTAGAAATTAAGTTAAAACCTTTTATTAAAATAAATTCATAATTATACATGTGTGCTGTGTGTCTATCTATACATATGTATATATGTAAAAATGTCTAAATTCAACAGCTAAATACCAAAGGCAATGATTCCTTATTGACATGTGATAAAACTTGCCTGGTAAAAGTCTTCTGCTTCAATAGCTTCTCAAGTTCAGTTAATCCACTTCCATCAGAACAATTAATTTGAACATCACTTTCACCAACTGCTCCCTGTTGCTTGCCAGAGGAGTTGATTGCAACCTGTTTCTCGTGCAACAAGACAAAAAATGATGATGACAATGATGATACTGTTTCACTAATCAGTAAGGAACATTGCAGCTCCAGTGCTCCATAATCAGAATATATGAAAAATGATTATACAAGCACTGCAAGCAACTCCATGAAAAATTCAGTTTTAACTAATTACTAATTTACTATTAATAACTTAAATAACGCTACCAAAAACCACTTCAATGTGACTTTAACATCCACAATGCAGATTACTTCATATCATAAATATAACTCACAACCTCCCAAAACCCAAGAAAAAATAATAGGAGATAAAGAACCAAGCAACAAGATACAAAAAAACTACTCATAAACTTTTGAATAATTTAAGCCACCAAGCTTATTAGAAATTTTAAAATGCCATGAACAGTTCAAATTAGATATTTTAAAGAAAAAGTGTTAAGCTTTACATGACTACTCATTAAAACTAATCTTGTTAAGTATTTAAAAATAGACAGACAATAAAGTTCTTTAATTACAGTTTAACTACTCACCCACCATAATTTTTCTGAGCTATATATAATATATACAGAAGCATAGGTGATAGAATAAATGCAAAGCCATGAACTGTAAACCCCAAAAAATGACCAACAATGTGTCTAACCCTGCTCTAGAACCTACCATGGTGGGATCTTTATAGCTAACTCCAACAATAATCAAACATGGAGTTAAGAATAGAAAACATAAAAAAAAAACTCAAGGCAAAAACATCAATGTCTCTACTTAAAAGAAAATATATATATATATGTATATATATATATTGAATTATTGATATATATATATATTGAAGCAATCGGATATACATATAATAAAGTTAACAAGCTTTGATCAAACTATGAATTGCCAAATATAGTTTTTATAACACGATGAAGTATGGACTATAAAAATGAATGATAATTTATTATGAAATCAACTACACACATCAAAGCCCCAAAAATAAATCCTTGAAATGGTGTCATAACATACAGGTAGCATGCATACTTACAAAGGCAGCTTCTTCTTGATGATTGTCTTGCACCTCCTTTTGTGTTTCTGTGCCAAAAAAAATCATATTCATAAGATCTAAAAGTTGACAAAGAAATAATGGAATCAAGTGATATACTTTCTTATCAATGAACAGCAGATAATATGAAAAAGGAGGAGAAAAATAAAACTCAGCCCCTCTGCTTCAACAACGAGTCCCATTGCAAAATATAAGTTTTAGTATGAAAAGCTCAAAACCTGTTCCTTGACCTATGACCCCCATTTTTCATTACATTTTGTCCTACTCTCAGCGTAGAAATTATATATATATACATATATATACCAAAACTTGTTTAAAAAACATATTATTTCAGTTTACATCTTATGTCAAGTTTAACATGTACTAAAGGATATCCGTTACAAAATAGAGGACCATATCAAAGGGGACTGGGGATGGAAACCAGTCTACATCTAATCCATTTTGGTCTAGCAACAAGCGTGGGAAAATATTTACTCCAACCACAAGAAACCAAGTCTCTTTTTTTAAAGAATATGGGCTTTGTACGAGGACACGAGATGGCAGGAAGTGCCCTTCAGGGATGCAGTTGAGTTTGAGTGTTACGTCATGATTGAAGCAATGAGAGACCGTAAATGCAATATAATTTCACTAATTGAACATTTCCTAATCCCTCCTAACATAGAAAAAAGTCAGGATTTTTTTCCACTCCCTTTCATCAATTACTTTTCATATAGTTAGACCAAGCTCTATCCTTTGAAGCAAATCAACACATCAAGCTGCATTTAAGAACCAAACCCAACAAAAAACTTCCCAGAAATTCCAACTTGGCCACTATCCTCCAACACTTTTATCAGCCAATAAAGCATAATTGAATGAGAAATACAAGATTTGAGATTACCCTCCTAAAGCTACAAACAGCAAAAACTCAATTAACAAAAATTGAAACCGAGAGAAGAAGAGGAAGACAGACGAACCTGAAGAATGAGGGGTATGTGTAAGGCGCTTGCGGAAAAGAGAGGAGAAGAGGGAGTGAGCGCTGTGAGTGATGAGCCTGTGAGCGGGATCCACCACCAGCTTCGAGAACCAACCGTTGTTCCTGTTAGGGTTTCTGAGGGGTGTTGGGGCCGGAGGACGGTCGTACGGCGTCGTTTTGGTCCTGCCGAAGAGGCGTTTGCGGAACTTGCCTCCGGTTCCGTTTTCGTAGCGATTCTCGTTCCCTTCCGCCGCCATCGGAATGAAGAATACTCAGAGAAGCAGAGAGCGAGGGAGCGAAGAGGGAAAGAGGAAATTGAGACGGTGCAAAATTAGGGTTTTAATCGTGGAGAGAGAAAGAATGAGGGGAAGTGGGAAGAGAGAGAAAGGAAAAAAATGTAATGAAAAGAAAATTTGAATTAATATGTTCCCAATTCCATTTTTCCTACTTTTTTTTTTCAAAAAGAAAAATAATATTGGAGGTTTTGGCCGGTTATGTTACATTTTTTTTCTTGGTAGATAGTTATGTTACATGTTTGGATGGAAAAAATTATATTACAGTTACTTCCACTTTTGTTATTTAATAAATATAATCTTTCTTTAAAAAATAGTTTTTTAATAAGAGTATCCATAGTTGACAGATGTGACTAATTTTCTCGTTATTGACATCATCGAGGAACGTTTAGGCACATTTTAGGACCTTTGGTCTTATGTTATGATACCGTTGTTTTCTTGTAATGGTTCCCTATGATGATGTAGTCGTGAAGCTATGCTTTGGTTGTGAAAATCTTTTGGTAGTTGTGGAACGGGAGGAATAACCATGTGTCTGATGATTTTAGATGGCCCTTAATTATGTTCTACGATGGGTGTTGATTTCGGTCCAAAAATGGTGTTGTTGGGCGAGACTTGTTCCTGAAAAGGAGCTTGCGAGTGCACTTGTCGGTGGAACGTAGTTGGTTGCAGCAACATAATCCAATGAGAGGGAGGTCCTGTGTGATTTAGAGGGAAGATGGTTGTCAGGTTTTCTGTTGGTACGGGTCAGGGTGATCCAATATTTGTACTTTGTAGAGCTGTTAGCTTTTGAAAGTGGCCCTCATCATATTCGGGATTCAGGCTATAAAACTGTTGTATGTGCTTCATATTGGTTGGAAGTGGTGAAATTTCTTTTATGTACAAGTGATACATGCTCGTGTTGGCGCAAAACATTATTCTTCGAGTTAGAGACATGTTGGGCAGAGGATGACTAATCACTATTTTGCATGCCTCTTGTGAGAGAAACATGGTGGCTGATGGTCTGGCTCGAAGGAACTCGGGATGCAACTCTATTGCGAATTTTGAAGTTACCGCCTTCCTTTGTAATTTTGTTTTTGTGTCAAGACTTATTTTTGTAGTTTCTTTCTAAGTCGTTTAATTTTTCACATGTTACCAAAAAAAACTACATATCGCAAATGTACTTCATTCTTATGAGTAATGGTTAACCTCCGACCTTATAATTAAGAAATGAGGTGAGCTAGTAACCACGATGTCACACCTCCTGATTACGCATTAGTAATTTTTTATGTTTTTTAGTTTGAGACAAGTGTCCTCCCTCGGAGGCAATCCTATTCGAGCCGGTAACATTCACATCATGGTGGGGTTAACTCTCCCATTGAGGTATTTTTTCATTCACAAGACTCAAACCTGAGACCTTACTTGAGGGGAATCAAGCATGTACCACTTGAACCAACCACCCATTGTTACCATTAGTAATTTTTATAATTACTCTTCAACATGTATATTTTAATTATGTTCATGGAAAATAATTTAATCATTGCCAACATTTTACATCCTTTAATCATTCAATATTTTTTATTTTTTTTTGTCTTGACCAAGGTATCCCACAACCGACAGCCGTGAAACTAATCCCTCGCCCACTATTTATTAAATATAGTCAATTATTGTGCAAGCTTTCAGTTACAACTTACAACTTACAAGGCTGAAACTGGGAAATCAAGAATTATAGGCGGTGCAACAATTGGTCGATTACGCATGAGTTGGATCACCATCATCTCCATCACGGGTCCAATTGGCTGAGGTAAATTGAATTCAAATCTAATTATGGAACCCATGATGCATGATTATCTTTGTACATTGATGGGTATGTTGTGGATTTTGATCTTATTCCGTGGTTTATTAGTTGATGAGGATGCATAATCTTAACAGCAATATACAAATACTCAGTACATACATCTCAGCTAGTAATGATTTTTCCTTTAAAGCAACACTGGATTTTATACAAGCACAGCAAATTTTTTACTTCTCTACAAGCATTAAAATAACTATTTTATATGCTAGGCAATGCAACAAGAATTTTGCCTATGACTTATTTTTTGATAGGTATAGTATTTCTCAGTGTGTAGGAATCATCACAGCCTGGAGATATAATTTTGTGACGCATGACGTTCGACGATTCGTGGGTTCCTCAATTGTCTTAGAACAGACTTCTGCATTTTTTTTTCCTGTGGTTAGACTTAGGTCTTGATTTTATGTACACATGAAATCAGGCCAGCAACATGGTGGAGTTGATAGTACTACCACCACACTTGTACTATCATCACTTTCAGCGACGGTGGCTGAGACCATAACTTTCCCCATAGACCTCATCAAGACCAGGCTCCAACTCCACCGTGAGTCACTTTCCTCAAGTTGCCATACAAGTACATTCCGAATAGGCTTGAATGTTATTCGTGAACAAGGTCCTCTGGGCCTTTACAAGGGCTTGTCTCCAGCAATTATTAGACACCTATTCTACACGCCTATTCGAATTGTTGGGTATGAGCACCTGAGAAGTGTTGTTTCTCCTGATAATGGGTCGCTCTCTATGATTGGCAAGGCTTTTGTTGGTGGAATCTCTGGTAGCTTGGCTCAGGTGAGAACTGCATATTCTGGGATTGTGTTCTGTATTTCTGCAGAATTCTTGTATATTTAGTCTTTTCATTCAAGTGAATATTTGTAATTGGAAATTTGTGTACTTTCATTAAAAATCTTGAGCATCAATGTTTATAATTCAAGAACAAGAGTCTCTAAGGTAAAAAATGAAAAAAGTTACAGCCTCTTGGTTTTGAATTCTAGTTTATAGAGGTTCAATAACAAAATTTTGTGCCTTCCCAAGAACATTATCCTGAGATTTTAGGAAGATAATGTAAATAATATGTGGACTTTGTGCATCAGTTCTTAGTTTTATACAAATGATCGATTTGGTATCTGATGTAGCATGGCTTTTGTTGTTTTATACTAAATTTAATCTCAGTTACTAGAAAGTAGAATGGTTAGCCTATTTGTACTAATCTAGGAGACTAATCAATCCTATATACATAGCATCTGCTTGGTCTTGGTCCTGGTTATGTGTTTCTGGTTTGCCTTTGTTATATTATACTAAATACTAACAACTCACATCAAGCTTAAGCTGAGCTTTATGCTTGTAACAGGTGGCAAGCCTACAAACATAAGACCTATAACACTTAAGCAACCAAAAGCCTCTTAGGAAGGGAAAGGGATTCAAGTATTGTACTAATAGAAAATCTTTCAAAATTTCCCACCCTGTCTTGTGCTGGAGAGGTAGAAGTAAAAGAATAGGATGATGATGCTTTCAGCAGTTAGGCGCAAAAGTAGGCATTAGATACCAACGGATAAACAAAGATCAAAGGAAAATGAAGAAATATCTTGTTAGCATTGTGATAAAATGCAATTTTTCAATGATATAATTTTTAACAAACAGTAATGGTTTTTTTTAGAATAAGTGTTTTATCCATAAGGTTTTAATAAACTTCACCTGTAATTTTATTTTTCTATTGAAAGTTAGAATATTCTATTACTGACTCTTAGTAGTACAGGTTGTAGCAAGTCCAGCTGATGTTGTCAAGGTGAGGATGCAAGCTGATGACCGAATGGTGAGAGAAGGTCTTCAACCTCGGTATTCAGGGTCACTTGATGCTTTGAGGAAAATTGTTCAAGCTGAAGGATTAAAAGGTCTTTGGAAAGGTGTTTTTCCTAATATTCAAAGCACCATTCGGAATATGGGTGAATTAGCCTTTTACGATCATGCTAAACAAATTGTTATTAAAAGTAGGATAGCTGAGGATAATGTTTATGCCCACACATTAGCTTCCATCATGTCTGGTCTCGCTGCAACTTCTTTAAGTTGTCCAGCTGATGTTGTGAAGACTAGAATGATGAACCAGGTACATAAAAAGGAAGGGCAAGTCTTATATAGGAGCTCTTATGATTGCCTGGTAAAGACTGTTAAATTTGAAGGAATAAGAGCACTGTGGAAAGGATTCTTTCCCACATGGGCAAGGCTTGGCCCATGGCAATTTGTGTTCTGGGTTTCCTATGAGAAGTTAAGAAAACTTGCAGGGCTCTCTTCTTTCTGATATAATTTTTTATCTACACTGTCAGACATTCATTCATGATAAATTCACAATCCACAGCCTTCAGAGTACTCCTGGATCTCTTTCCCTTGTTTATAATATTATTTGTAAGTCTTTCTGTAGGTATGTTCCCTTGTTTTACACATGAAATTTGAGAAACACATGTAATGGAGAAAGATAGCTAGAACCATTGGGAAATAGATGAAATCTTAGTGCTGGTTCCCCAAAAAACATAAATTATACTACTCTGTCCCATTTTTGTCTATAAATATGATGACTAATATCCTAGCTTTCATGAAGATTATTATTTAATTACATTTTATTATCTGTTATATTCATTAACTTCTCTTGTTTGTTAATTTCAGTTTAATTTCTGTCTCCATGACAGATTGTTATGGGTAGAATTTATCGATGTATATGTTTAGCATACACTTCCGCACACTAGATTATTATATCTCTATTGAACAGTTAGTGTTCCGTTAGTTGATATTATGAGTTGTTGTACAGCTGAATAGTTTGAGTTAGTTGATCTAATATACATTGTACCACATGTATTGATTCATTCAATCAATGAGAATCAGGTCCATTTCATGAAATACTCTCTCTCTCTCTCTTGAACTTAAATATATTGTACCACATGTATTGATGTATATGTTTAGCATAAACTTCATAAGGAACAAGTTGATGCAATTTTGGAAGGACTTCCTTCAGAATATGAAGGCTTGGTGAATTTAGTTCATATGAACAATAAGTTCAGTCCTCTTTCAATTGATGAAATCAAAATAGAGAATATTGGATCATGCCTTGCTATCTAATTAATAGACTTCCTATTAATGGTTTACAATCTGCTGTTCCTAATACGATTTTGTTCAATCGTGATCCTAACTATAGCTTTCTAAAAGTTTTTGAATGCTCTTGTTTCCTTATCTTATACCTTACAATGCTCACAAATTGGAGTTCAGATATGAAGAATGTTATTGCAACTATACAGTATACTACCACTCATAAGACTATAAAGGTCTCACATCACAAGGGAAAACCTTTCTCTCAAGAGATGTAATTTTTAATGTGTCATATTTTACTTATTCAAATATGTTTTCTCATACAAAGTCTTCTTCTACTTGTTCACAATCTCTCTCTCTCTCTCTCTCTCTCTCTCTCTCTCTCTCTCTCTCTCTCTCTCTCTCTATCATACATTTAGTCACACCACAAGGGCTCAATCCTCCCACACAAGTCACTTCTTCTCAAATTTCTTCCACAGAAGATATCTCTCTAGCAAACACTTTACCACCATCTTCTAATTATATAAATCAATTACTATAATCTTCACCTACTCCAAATATTCCTCAAAATATACGCCCAATGTTTACTAGGTTAAAAAATACACTATCAAGTGGAACCAACTAGTGTTAAGCAAGTTATGAAAGATCTAAAATGGCTTGTTGCTATGAAAGATAAATTCAGTGATCTATTATACTTAGTCTCCTGTACCTTTACCACCTAACAGGCAATCAATCGGTTGTGAATGATTTTTTTGTATAAATGAAAATTATGATGGAAGCATCAATAAATATAAGATTCTCCTAGGGGCAAATGAGTTTCATCAATAACCTAATTTTGACTACACATAAACTTTTTCCCCTGTTAGAAAACTAGTTGCTATTCGCATTATATTAACTTTGACTCTAACCTATGTGTGGTCTTTGAATGGAAAGATTGAATTAGAAGGACAAAAATGAGGAAATAGAAATTTCAATTCTCTTAACTAGTTACCTACTGTAAAAAAAAACTAGTTACCTATTTATATAGGCAGAGACTATTTGCGCCCCCTTTTTTGCTAAGTCCGCCATCCCCAAATACGCGAAAAGACTAAAATACCCTTCAGTAATTTAAATTTAAAAAAAAAACTACCTTATCTCTACAAACCCTCCCCCTCTTTCAACCGTATACCATCTTCCTCTCCCACCCAATTTCAAAAGTTTCAACCCTCACAAAATCAAGAAGAGGAAGAGAAAGGAGGACAACCAGTAAGAAGAAGAAGTAAGAAGAAGAAGTTGAAGTAGAAGAGGAAGAAGGAGACCAAGTCAAGAAGGAGTAACCCACAAAATACAACAACAACCCATAACCCACAAGAAGAACAACAATGTAAGTTATTTCTTACAAGTTTTCGAGGCTTAGGTTGTGTTCTGGGAATGAACATCGAAGAGAGGTATAGTACCTAGAGGTAGAGGGACTGTGCTAAGAGAGAATCAGAATGAGAGAGAGAGTGCTGAATTTCGAGTGTTCTTTCATCAAATGAGCCAAAAGTCCCCTACACTTGATAACTACCTCCTATTTATAGAGCTTGGGTACTACCTATTGGGCCAATTGGGCCTCCGAGGTCAAGGCCCATCTGAAGGCCAGGGCCCCGCCTCAGGGCGGGATACATGCTGGGCGTGGCCCCTCTAGGGGCTCGCCCAGTCCACTAGTCCACAAGACACCGAGCTCGAGGTACGAGAGCTAAGGGTGTCTTTTAAATGCTTTTACATATGTCTTACAGTACACCAGAATCTGCACTGCCAACATGGCTTGAGAAAAGAGAAGTAAACCATATCGCCAACATGGCGTGAGCAAAAGGAAACTTGCATTTTCAGTTACCCAGTCCACTGACTTGACGAGCAACCCGAGCTGGCAAGTCCACTAGTCCACAAGCGGCGAGAACGATTACTTCGTATTGGCGATAAGTTGGAGCAGGTGTATGATCGTTCGCCGGCGGAAAAGGTGGCAGGCATGGGTCATGTGCTGATCATTCAATCACCGACTGGCGGTAACCCCGGCGAGCGACTGAACTTTGTTGTTGGTGTCACCTGCCAGGCGATGGTGTTTGATCTTTATAATGGCGAGGCTTTTCGCGCTTTCCCACAAACAATAACAATTGGGTTTGACAGCCAAAAGATGAAGGGCGAGCGCCCTTGGTCCGCAAGTCCACAAGCTCGAAGCAGGAGAGCGAAGTGTGTCTCCAAACTGTGACCGTCAATCTCTGTCCCCTTGTGATTCCCCTAGCAAGTCGCCCGTTGCCACTTTCCACTTGGTACGGCGTTCCTCGGCTGGCGGTTTCGACCAACGCGCAGGAACTATTCCCAAGTTTCTAGTTGCAATAGCTTCCCCGCCTAGAAGATCACCTAGGCACGCTACCTGGCGGGATCAACAAAGGATGTGTAAAGCGTGTAGGTCGCCGACATGGCGCAAATGAAACACAAACCGCCAATAGCGCAAGGAAATACGCAAATACATGAATCTCCGATTGACGCGGGACCTAGAAAGATGGTGTACAAACGCCTACAAGATCAAGGAGTCGTGGTGGCCCGCCTTATATGACGTGACTCGCTGAATAGAAGCTGGCTCGCCTGATGACATGGTCTCCCGCCAATCTCCCCCGCATCCGCCCCTCGTAGCATCTTCATGGATCAAGTTGCTTCCTGGGCGAGCCCCCTAATATGGCGAAGGGACTCAACCAGTCCACAAGACACCGAGCTCGAAGCATGAGAGCACAATGTGTCTTCAAGCTGAAGTCGCCGCCGCATCGTCCCTAGGAGAAGATCCGCCCAGCACGCATGCTCCTTCACTCGCCATAGTCTACAAGTCCACCAGACTCTGTCCAAGTCATGAGGAGTAGGAGTATCCTCACTTGCCGCATCGCCATCACCATCTCGCTTTAGCCTTATAAGAAATTAGTTTGACTTGCTCGCCACTCTCAGCGTAAGGCCGCCACCATTTTGCGGTAGGTCGCTACCCTCATTTTTAGCGGTAGGTCGCAACCCTCTTGCGGTAGGTCGCGACCCTCTTGCGGTAGGTCGCCACCATTTTGCGGTAGGTCGCTACCCTCATTTTTGGCGGTAGGTCGCGACCCTTTAGCGGTAGGTCGCCATCCTCTTGCGGTAGGTCGCGACCCTCTTGCGGTAGGTCGCCACCCTTAGCGTGAGGTCGCCACCCTTTTGGCGACTTTTGTGTGTCTAAAAACTGAGTCTTACAGGTCGCCACCCATAGCGTTTGGTCGCCACCCTTTGGCATGAGGTCACCACCCTAGCGGTAGGTCGCCACCCTTGGTGTGATCGTCCCATTTCGGGACTCAAAGTGCTTTGGGTTCCAATGGCCAGTTGGATTACCAAAGCGGTGCTCAGTAGAATGGGCAATTTGTACCCCACACATCGCCAATGAATCCGGTGGTTACGTGGGCTTTTCCGGGGCTAATTTAGTTCATCGTGAAACTTGTTTCACTTTGTAATCAAATCGCGCCATCAGGAGCTTGTCCCACCCAATAACAAACCGCTTATGGAAGAGTCTTCCAAGTTTCATAAAACTTTAATGGTGTGCCTCAATTCACCCACTCCTTCTCTTTGATCCGATTTGCTCCTCTCTGTCTGAATCAAAACCAGTGAAGACAACATAACTTCTAATATCAACTTCAAAATAAGAAAATTAGGAAATACAACAACTGAGAAGGGAATCAAATGAAAGATGGAGGAAAAGTTTGAAGGAATTGGAAAATTTGTTGCCAGCGATCTTAACCATAGCAACGCTTTACTCGCCAAACTTCCACGGCCAAAACAAAACGTGCCCGCCAGAATTCCGCTGCCGGAGTAAAACGTGCTTGCCAGATTCCAACGCCAGCGACGTTCTCCCGCCGCCGAACTCCATCGCCAACAACACTTGCTCGCCGCCTAACCTCAAAACGTGCTCGCCAAAGCCAACGCGTGCTCGCCAAAGCAAACGTGCTCGCCAAAGCAAAACGATCGCCAGAATTCCAACGCCTCATAAAAAAAACGTCTCGGGATTGGCTCTGCTCTTCATGTATTGTGCTCTGGACAGATTCCTCGCCTTCGTTCTTTTCTTCATCATTACCAATCTGCTCTCCCTCGCCTACATGCTTCCTCGATCTGAAGCTTCACCCCTGTTGACGCTCTTCATTGTCGGTCTGAACCGTGTTGCTCCGATCTGCCATCGCTGGATGCGCCTTGAAGAATCTCGATCTGTCATTCTCTCGTGAACGCACCTTGTTCTTTCCCCTCCACCTTGCCACCGATCTGAAACTCCTCCTTTTATCGCTGCTTGGGCGACGTGTCGCCCTTTTCCAACTTCGCGCGCTTTCTTTTGAAAGTGTCGTCCTCCTCATCAAGAATATAAGTGCTGGCGCGAGCACGCATCTCCTCCATCGAACGCGCCGGCTTACGTGTTAATTTGTTGTTCAACCCTCCCGGTAGCAAACCGTTTTTAAATGCTAAAGCACAAGCTCGAGGCTCCTCGTCCTCAACCTTGACCGACGCTGCGCTGTACCTTGCCATGTACTCTTTCAGTGATTCTCCTTCTTGCTGGCGAATATTATATAGGTCGTTGATCGTCACCGGCTGATTCTTATTCGCCGAGAATTGCACTAGAAACTTGGATGAGAAGTCTCTGAAATTTGAAATCGATCCGCGCGGCAAAGTTGTGAACCACGCCATCGCCGTCGATTTGAACGTCGATGGAAACATCCTGCACTTCACCGCATCTGACGCCGCAATTATCACCATCTTCGTATTAAAATACAGAAGATGATCCTTCGGATCAGAATCTCCGCTGTAAGAATCCAGAACTAACGTTTTCATGTTATCCAGAATCGCCACACTCTCGACATCTTCCGAGAACGGACGGAACTCAGCCACGGAATCTGCTTCTCTGCTTCCATCACCTCGCTGCTCGCGGCGGTAGAAATCTAACTGAGCCTGTAGATGCTCATTCCGCTGCTGGATGTTGCCAATGCTGCGCATCAAATGGCGCCATTGCTCCTGCGTCACCGCCGGTTGTTGTTCCGGAGCAGGTGAATTCTCTGGTGAGCGCTCCAGAGATCCCACCTGTGAAGGCGATGGAGGAGGTGGTGGTACAGGAGGTGATGGAGGAGGAGAAGGCGATTGTACTCCTGTCGTTCGTACCGGAGAATCCAGGACCACACGATGAGGCCGCCGAGGCGGCGAAATCCGCTGTCGCATTGGTGAATGACGTTGCCTCCTGCGTCGAGTCTCCATCCAAACCAGAAACGATGCAAACTCGATTGGAAAACCAATCACTAATCACAGAATCAAAATCAGAAAACCAGAGAATTGCCTCATCACAATCAGAGGTAACTTCATGCACAATCAATCCACGTGAATGGGAGTAGAGAGTTTACGGTCCCCACAGACGGCGCCAAAATGTTCTGGGAATGAACATCGAAGAGAGGTATAGTACCTAGAGGTAGAGGGACTGTGCTAAGAGAGAATCAGAATGAGAGAGAGAGTGCTGAATTTCGAGTGTTCTTTCATCAAATGAGCCAAAAGTCCTCTACACTTGATAACTACCTCCTATTTATAGAGCTTGGGTACTACCTATTGGGCAAATTGGGCCTCCGAGGTCAAGGCCCATCTGAAGGCCAGGGCCCCGCCTCAGGGCGGGATACATGCTGGGCGTGGCCCCTCTAGGGGCTCGCCCAGTCCAGGTTGTATTTCGTGTTAAATTTCAGTCCCTCGATTTGATTCTGCAATGGGAGGAGGTTTCGTGACTTTCCCGCACTCTAAACCGCAGACAGGTTTTATGCCTACCGCATGTTTAAGTGCGGTTCGCCTGTCAAATTTTTTATACCTACCGCAAGTTTAAGTGCGGTTAGCCTGTCAATTTTTTTTTAATTCTCTCTGAATTTTCTCTGAATGTTTATAAATTATTTTTTATGTTAGCAAACTGTTGTTTATGTTAATAAACTGTTGTTTATGTTAATAAATTATTGTGTATGAGTATTAATTTTTGTATTTTTAATTTTCAGGCCTCCTAGGAAAACTGCCCGTGTTGTTGGTCCTTCTACTGAACCTACTGCTCCACGGGATCGTAGCTCCACTCATGCTTCTAACCGCAAACGGTCAGAAGAGGCTAATTGTAAGACCTGGATTTTCAGAACAAGCTAATTTCCGACTCACGCGTAGAATCAGTGTAAGCGTGACAGGAGTTTGATATTTGAGAAAGATTAATGAAGAAGAAAGTTCAGGAATTGCTTGAGGAATGTTGCGTAGTCATTTTAGGAATTAGAGCGAGTCGTCTGCACACCCGCCTTATGGCAAGCGTGTCCATAATAGGCTAATTTCGCTTTAGAGCAACGTTTTAAGTGAGATTTCGAATCCTTGGAAAATTTAAAGATTTTCTTTATTTTTCCTTCGACCAGCGTTTCATTTCGGAACTCTGGACTGTACGCACGATAGTATTCACTTTTCGGAAGTCCGACGACGCTAATTTCCTTGCTTCGAAACCCTAGATTCGAGCGATGGATGAAGACTTTTTCTATTCGGGACTTCTAACGAAGTTTCCGTCCGCGCTGCCAGATTTGTTTCGACATTTCCAATCTTTCTTCAGAAGGAAGTTTTGTCGTCTGAGCATCACAGCAAAAAGTAGTTTAACGGGACAGATTAACTTACACCGCCTTTGGGATTTTAGATATCGTTTTTCCCAAATCATAGATAATTGTTTTGAGTTCTGGAATTCTGACGCCAGAATCTCTCTTAGAATTCCTCGGTGGACGTGCTGCAAAAATCGGAATCGCGAAATTTTCATTTTCCCGCGATTTCACCTGCCTATAAATAGCTCGAAAAAGCAAAATCTCTTCATTCTCACCCATTCAAGGCCGCGAGCAAGGAGAGAGGAGGAGAGGAGAAATTTTCACGAAAACTTGACCAATCTTCGTGCAGTTCGTCCCTACTTCTAGGTATTGAGGTAACTAGCATGAATCCTACCTCTGTTTACTGTTTCTGTTGCGTTTCTGAAGTCGTTTCTGTGCTCACAGTTTTGAGCTTTTTCTAAAATTGTCCGATTTCCTTGATTTCTTGGTTGGGTTATGTTCCTTATGTTCCCATGAGTCTAAAACCTCTGTCAGTAATCGCCGATTGCGATTCAGTTGTCCAAGATCTGAAAAATTGATTCAAAACCCCATTAGTCGCACATTTCGAAACTTTATTGTCGAAAAGCTGTAATCTGACTTCGTGCCTTTAGGATTTGTTGTCACGGATGTCATGAGGATCAATGCTGTCAAATTTGTTTTCCGAACTGATAACTTTGAAGTTTTGAGCCTTTATTTTGGACCAAAATCAAAATGCCCCTGGATAGTCGTATTTCGACCCGATTGTCCGAAAATTGTTCCGACAATTTCTTTGCCTTAGTTTTACCCTAAAACTACCTTGTGAATTGATTTAGATCGAAGAAAAAGTTCGAAAACCCTATTTTCCATAGTGGCCGAAACCTAATTGCTTGGGTACAGTGTCCAAAAATAATTTTTGGGTCTCTATGACCTGAGCCATTGCGTAGCTCTTTCAATTGTCGAAATTTTGGCGCCGGTTTCGTGTCATTCTGAGTTCTGTAGCTCGAGTTATGCTCGTTTTAGCGAACGAAGTCTCCGTTGTCAATTTGTGCCTAAATAGGAACTCTGAAGCTTTAGAGGCTTTCTTTACGATTTCGATTAGTATTAGTAGATCGTGTTGCTCCTAGTGAAGCTTGTGTTGATGATTGTGTTTTCTTTGTTCTAGGTTCGCAATTTCCATGCCCAACTTCTACTCACGAAGGTAAGGGTAACTCAGTTTTAGAGCGTCTTTGAGTCTTGCATGCTTTTATCGCACTGCCTGTGTTTGAGATGAAGATGTTTATATTGATTGGCAGATGATTATGATTATTATGCTGAATTTGGAAAATGTTTTCTGAGAGGCTTCGGTCGTTTACTGGTTTCTGTCGTTACTGCTTCCTAGTGGATGGAACATGTGGTTACTTTGGATTGGTCCTTGGGTGGGCTTTGTTATTGTCTGACTTGGCATATAGGGCTTGAGTCAAGTGGCGATGAGGAGGTGTGTCCTATCATTGTCCCATCTTGCGAGGTGCTAAGTGGCGATCAGGAGGTGTGTCCTATGATTGTCCCGTCTTGTGTGACGTTAAGTGGCGATTAGGAGGTGTGTCCTATGATTGTCCCGTCATGTATGACGTTATAAGTGGCGATGAGGAGGTGTGTCCTATCATTGTCCCGTCTTGAGAGACGATATTGATCGATCCATTTTGTTAGCAGCATATAGTTGCATTATAGGGAACTAACACCTGACCCTATGTTGTTGGATTTTCGTATTGGTTTATTGATATCTGATTTGATGTTACATTGTTGAGGTTATTATTATCTGAGTCCGATTTATGTTTAAGTTGTTGATATATGAGTTGAGTTATGTTGCTAGTTATTTACCATGCCAGGTAATTAAATTCGAACAGCATGATTTTTCTCTTTTATACATGGTAATTGCATGGAGTTAACCCTTTCTATTTGCTACTTGTTGTTTGGGCGCTTAACGCTATTAGGCGATGGAGATCCTTCCGCCGAGGCATAGCTACTCGAGTTGGAGATCGAGTTGTAAGCGGTGGAGTAGAGGTATGAGAAGCAGCTTTGCTTCTCTTCTTGTGGATTATGTTGGAGTCTCTTTTACTTTATGAGAACTCTGTTATTAAAGTCTTGCTTCCGCCACTGTTAAAGTGCGCATGTTTATTCTGAACCTTACTTATGGTATTGTAAACTATTATTACTGTATATCGGGAAACAAGTTATCTAAATAAAGTTATGGTATGTTTCCAACCTTTTAGCCGAAGTGTTTAGTTGTTTTACAGAAAAAAAATTCCCTTGGTTTTTAGGGATTGCAGATTGGTCCTTAGACTTTGTTAGGTTACTAATGTAACTCCTCAGTTGAGAAATTGGGTTGTTACACTAATAGAGGAAGGGGTAGAGGAAGGGGTCGAGGAAGGGGTAGAGGAAGGGTAGGAATGCTGAACAAGAGCCTGTTGTACAGGATCAGCAGGATGATGAGATTATGGCTGATCAGCAGGATGATGACACTGAGGTGGAGGAGGAGACTAGTGGTGAGGAGGAGACTAGTGGTGAGGAGGAGGCTGAGGAGGATGTCGGTGCTGACCTCGAGGCGGAGTTTGATGAGGAGTCTGGTGATGAGGACGATGAGAACAGGTTGTGGTATGAGGGAGGTCCGTTTGACCTTTGCTTGTTGACTAAGTATGGCGAACATATAGCTCGTGACATATGGAGGTCATACAAGCGGCCAAATTATGAGACTAGAGGTGTGCTCAAGACCTATAATCATGGGAGGATGTGTCATCCTGTAGTCCATCATGCTCGGTACATAAGGGGTGCGGTGCATAATGCAGGTTTGCGGTGGGTGATGAAATGCACAAGCCCGAGTGTTGACCAGAGCATTATTTCTGCTTTTGTTGAGCGATGGCATCCTGAGACGTCATCTTTCCACTTACCCTGGGGGGAAATGACGATCACACTTGAAGATGTCTCAGCATTACTCCACTTGCCCGTAGAGGGTGAGTTCTTCTCCTTTGGTAACCATACTAGGGAAGAGGCGGCTCCTGCGGTTGCTCAGTTACTTGATGTGGACATTGAGCGTGTGATGGAGGAGTTTGATGCTTGTAGGGGTCCATCTCTTCGCTTTAGCTTTCTCCAAGCCATTGTGGAGAAACACGTAGAGGCCAACAATGAAGTTCCTGCATGCCGAGCTTATATGCTGCGGTTGTAACGCCCCGATTTCTCGAGTGTTACACAGTAACTAATTAACCAATTTTCGTAAAGAATTTTCGTCGATTCACTTATTAATCTTCAATTAATGACAAACCTTTCATTTTACGAAAACTCTTGAAACATAACCTTTCCAAAAACACGCGGAAGTAACCAACATCGTAAAACTTTTTAAATAACCAACTGTAAAGAGTACGAATCAAAGGCCTGAATGAAAATAAAGATTACGTCAAAACTTGTTCATTCGAATTTAAGCAATAAAATTGTTCGATACCAACACTTCGGAAACTCTCAACCCCAACAGAAAACAAAAGACTCTCAACCCAAACCCTATTCCTTAGCCTCTTCCTCTTCCTATGAAGTGTAGTCGTCCTCCGGTATTGGCACGTCACGTAGCATCAACTCCCAAGAATGTGTCATCGCCATTATCTTCACGACCATCTACCCCCCCAAATAAACACATAGCAAACAAGCAGGGTCAGGTCCAACAAAAGAATGATAATGACAAAATCAACAACAACATATATAATATAAGTACATTATATGTCTTTTATGGGAAAGAGTCAGTTACTAACGGAATCTCACTTCACACAACCCACCAAAACTTCCATGGCCATCTTCGTGCTTCCGCAGAGGCACGGTTATCACGGTGACCGCAGTCAACCAAATCACGTGGAGCCGCAATGATCCACAAAAGTTCACGGTGACCGCAGTCAACCAAATCACGTGAAGCCACACCGGCCCACAAGGTTCACGGGAGACCGCAGTCAACCCAAATAACTCCCTCGCGTGCAAGGTACCATCGTTCTCATGGTCCATAGTCTCACTAGACCTATGACCGTTTTATCACATTTACTTGCAAGCGAGTTATAAATTCATTCTCTTGGTGTTTAAGGCTCTAATGTCAATCCTAGAGTCTTATGAGTTAATATCGTATCAGATTACAACGTCAAGAAATAACAGTCACACTAGGAGGAATTACAGCTGGGTGAGCGACCTCCTAAACAAGTCACAACTAAACTTCATGCAAAGCATAGAAATAATCAGGGCCTCCCAAATTCACAAATTATTTACAAATTCCAGAGGCTCAGTTTACATATATCATCATATAAAAATCTCACAAAGGTCCCTAATCACATGTTACTAACATTTCCAACAATTTCTCAAATTTAGTGTTTTTGGACAACAGGTGCAGCGTGTACTAAAACTGGTCTACAGACCGCAATACTTAGCCACAAAATTCACATGATACATGACTGGAAAGATAATTCGAAACTCTACACTTTTATAGTTTATCACTTTTCCATTTGAGATCCAGAATTAGGTGATATTAGGCCTTAAAGCTTGCTGTCCGGTACAGGAAGAACAGCAGGTGCAACAGTCACTAAGATCGAACTCCAGACCTCATTACTAGACCAAAAATTATGTTCTTTATATGCATAGAAAGCCAATTCGAAAATCTACAATTTTCCAGTTTATCCCTTTTTCATTTGAGACCCCGAATTAGGTGTAATTAAGCTCCAAAACTCGCTGTCCAGTACAGGAAACTGGCAGAGATACTTTTGCCTTCAAATTAATTTTTCAACCATTCAAGTCCCAGAGTTTTAAACCATATTCCAGCAGCAAGAACCACATATCATATATCATATATCATGCTTAAATTTCCAGAACCAAGATAACCATCAATTCTAGCACAAAAGGCAGATCTAAGCATATAAATCTTCAATCATTTTAATCAAGCAAAGTCATAGAAGAAACGGTAGTTGTAGTGATGATTAATGGAGAATCATGGCATCAACATTTCATCTCAAATCAGAAGCAAAACATCAAGATCTCAAGGCAGAAAAAAACAGCAAGCATCATGAATACAAAACTCTTGCAAAAGCAATCATGTTCATGGCTTTTCTCATAGTAAAACATGGCAAATACCCTAGGCAATCTACCCAATCCTAGGACCAGCCCTTACCTTTGTCCTTAGGCTTGAAGAAAAGATGAAATTGAAGAGCAAGGTTCTGGTTTCTCTCCTCTTCTCCCACGCGTGACCTTCCTCTCTCCCTCTCGCTCGCGAACTCCTTCTCCCTCTTGTGCGAACACGTCGACGGTGGTGGGGCTTGGGACGGTGACGGCTAGGGTGCAAGGGGAAAGTTTCTCTCACTCTTTCTCCTCTGTTTTACGTGTTTCAGAAGTGCACCAGGTTTCTTTCTTCAGAATAGTGTGAAAAGAAACCCCTTTCCCCCCCAAAACCCTACATAGCCCGCGTCCCCTCTCTCCCTCTCTTGGGCTAGGGTTTGTTTTCCTTCAAGCCCGACCCAAGTCAAAACCCTTGACCCCATCACTTAAGAACTTACTCAGGTCTGAAACTAATCAAAACCCTCAGCCCTTTTTAGTAATATCACGATCAAACTCGGAATTGAAAGGAAACAAATCAATTAAATCCGCTGGTACTGTACAGCCAGGACCATCGTCACTAAACCGATGATATCTCGAGATACAGAAGTCGGAATGACCTGATTCCACTTCGAGAATTTTCTATACTTAAAGGGCTACAACTCTCATGAAGGAAGTTTTCCCAAATGAAGTCGTTAAGACCCTCTAAAAATTCACACAAGTTGACAGTTCTAATCTGCCAGTTATCAAACATAGCCAAAAACTTCAATTTTATTCAAACTTCCATAAAATTTGTTCCAAGTTGAACTTAGGGCCTTACAGCGGTTGATTGGCATGACCCTTTTCTGTGACAAGAGCAACACATATATTGGTGCTGTGCATTTGTCTCTGTTTGAAGATGTTGAGAATGCATCAAGGTGGAATTGGGGAGCTGCCACTTTGGCTTACTTGTATGGTCAGCTCGGGGAGGCCAGTAGGAACGGTGCTAAGTCTGTTGCTGGTTATTTATCTCTTCTGCAGGTATTGTTATTTCTTTGTAATTATTGTTAAAACGTTTGTTGTTAAATAATTAGCATCATACTTTGGCATTTTCTCTTTTGCAGTCATGGGTGTTTGCCCACTTCCCCGGATCCTTGTTTGAGAGCAGGGACAACCCTGCCTACACACCAGACAGGCCCGTTGCACTAACTTGGGAGGCGCTTCGAGGGACTACTGAGGTTGCGCAGAAGAGGATGAACCTGGATACGTTTCCGGCCAGTTATGTGATTTGGAGACCTTATGTAGAGCACTATGCTCACTGGCCCTTCCCTCAGGTTGCCTTGTATAGGGGATTTATCAGGCATGCCGGGATGATATTCCCATACCTCCCAGATCGAGTCATCAGGCAGTTTGGCCGGATCCAGTATGTGCCAGATCCTCCACCATCGTCAGTTACGTGCCGGGAGTGTGATCGTCGATTTGCACACTGGAATGATCACATTTGCTATCTGTCGGAAGAAGCTGCTTTCCCTTTTCAGACCACTGGCGAATACACTCCTTGGTATATCAAGGTCTCACACCCTTACATGGTCCCAGATGAGTACAAAGGCGACCGCTTCGCATTTCTAGAGGTACTGACACTTGTTTTTGCCATGTGGCTTACATTACGATTATGTGTATGCCTATGTGTATATTGACCTTATATATTGTCATTTCAGAGCCAGTTTGCGGAGCTTGCGTTGTACTCTGGCATTGCGGTTGATCCGACGACAGATGGATCGCCCCCGCCGGGTTCACCGATGTGGGATGCGGTGCACAATATGCATACCATCATCGAGGGAGCAGTGCACGGGAGGGGAAGAAAGATTAGGGGACGGGACTCGGGAGCTGGACCTTCAAATTCTGGGCGTTAGATTTAGGGACCTTTGTACTTTTATATTTATTTTGTTGGATAATGTTGTTTAATGTTGTTTAATTTCGGGTCTTTTGTTATGTGTTTTGTTGGATAATGCATCTATGTGTGTTTGTTGGATAATTTCGGATCTTCTGTTATGTTTAGTTGGATAATTTCAGATCTTTTGTTATGTGTTGTTGGATAATTTGTTTAGCATCATACATTCATGTTATCACTGGCCCAAATGTTATGGTTAGAAATATAGTGAGATACATTCATGTTATATGAACCAAAAGTTTTCTGCCAAAAAATCACCTACCGCAGTTATAAGTGCGGACAGGTTGAAAATATAAACACCTCCGCAGTTATAACCACGGGAAATTGGTTCTATTAATGAGGCTTACAGTAACCTCTTACAGATGCGTCATGACCTACTGCAGTTATAAGTGCGGACAGATTGAAAATATAAACACCTCCGCAGTTATAACCACGAGAAATCAGTTGTATTAATGAGGCTTACAGTAACCTCTTACAGATGCCTCATGACCTACCGCAGTTATAAGTGCGGACAGGTTGAAAATATAAACACCTCCGCAGTTATAACCACGGGAAATCAGTTCTATTAATGAGGCTTACAGTACCTCTTACAGATGCGTCATGACCTACCGCAGTTATAAGTGCGGACAGGGTGAAAATATAAACACATCCGCAGTTATAACCACGGGAAATTGGTTCTATTAATGAGGCTTACAGTAACCTCTTACAGATGCATCATGACTTACCACAGTTATAAGTGCGGACAGGGTGAAAATTAATGACAGTTATAACAGAGGCATGCACAGACTGATTTCCTGTCAGTTATAACAATCCAGAGGCATCACAAGCTATTTAATGAGACAGTTATAAAGTTCAAAGTAATCATCCGTTACACGCATATAAATTACAAGCAATTCGTTACAAAACAACTTAATGATCCAACATAATTAATCATCACTAAGGTCAATAATATCATCACTACATCCTCCATTTTTTTGTTTCAGATAAGCCGCGTATTCTTCAATGCGCTCTTTGTAAGGCTCTTCCCATTTTCTTGCATCCGGGTGACAGTTGTATGCCCACAAGTGAGCTGTGGTCGGCATTGGATGGCCTTCACGAAGAGTAACCTACAAGCAAAGAAGAGTATAAGCATAAAAGTATAAGGTTTTACATATACGTATTATGAAGGATAAAGGATAAGGATTTACCCCAACGAAATGATCTTTATTGACAAGCACAATCGGCATGAATTTGTGTTCTTCCACTAGGTCCGCCTTTCCCTTTAACGGATAAAAAGTGTTGTAGAGGTCTCACCACATCCCTTGGCAAACTTCTTGGGCTTGTTAGTGGATCCCATTGGCCTACCCCTTGTTTTCTTCTTTGTTGGAGCGCACATAGAAGTCGTTTCTGGATAAGTAATCATTCTAAGGCTCTCAATGATCGACATTCTAACTCCGTGAGAAGACTCCTCGAACTTGGTTCGTAATTTATCAAATTCAGACTCAAAACTCAAACCCAATGTTGGATCCATGTCACGGTCCGAAGAATCCCAAGTCAATTTCCTCCAATGTGGATGAATTGCAAGTAATGGGACAGATTCAAACTTCATGAGCTCACAAGCACATGGTAGTCCATGGGTTCTCCTAAGTACACATTCACAGTATATACCACCAACCCCAATCATGCCAATTTGAGTCTTCTCTTTAACAATAATGTGCAATGCGGCTCTAGATACAAACCCGCGCAAATGCTTATAGAACGGGTCATTCACAGAATGCTCTGTGACAAATATGCTGAGCTGGAAGGACTCCTTTATCTTGTGTCATGCTGCATGATAATAAGCTTGTTCATCGCAGTCCACGCAATGACCAAGTCACCCTTACTGTCGGACAATAGTTTCTTCAGCTTTGAGTGTGCCCCCTCAACTCTGCGCATGGTATAAACATGAAATAAAAAAAACAGAAAACATTTTGCCAAACATTTTACAGTTGAAGTAAAAAAAGTGAAGGATAGCAACAAATTACTTGTTTGTTGTCGTGCACCCCATGTGCATACAAGTATCAATCTCAAACTTCACAAACTTGCTTCTCAAAGGCAACCAGTTAGTCTCAATGTAAGTCCAGAGCTCACCGGTATTCGACATAGCACCCACAGCTTTATCATACTCAACCTCGTTGGCAGCATACATCAACCGATTCCATCTATCAGTAATGTCTTCACGTGTCTCAATGTCTTTCACAAGTTTCTTCATCTCGCCAGTTACACTCTTAAGTACATGAAACTGACATAGAAGACAGCGAGCTGCGGGAAAAACAGTTTCCAATGCTTCCATCAAAACTTGGTCTTTGTCTGTAACAAAGACCTTCGGCAGATTGTCCTCATTAATGATCAAGTCTTTTAATCTATTCACAGCCCAAACAACCTCATCCTTTTGCTCATTCTCCATGTACGCAAAAGCAATTGAGTATGTCAAATTTGTCGACGTAACCCCCACCATCTCAAGTAAAGGGATCCTGTACCTATTGGTCTTGTATGTACTATCCAGAATCACAACATGAGGAAACTCATTGAATAAGTGAATGGAATCAGGGTGTGCCCAAAACAAAGATCTGACCACATCAGTACCATCCTGCACCCTGGACCAATGTGCGTATTTGTGTTCTTCCAACAACTTCATCAAGTGTTGCATCTCGGTCAACGATCCCCTCTTCAACCTGTTGTATGCTTGCTTCTCATTGTAAATCTGTTTAATTCTAGTCAAGTTGGTTGGGTTGTGTTTCCTTATAGCAATCAAAATATCACTGGCCTTGACCCTTTCTTCAATCATTTCTCCCACCATCGCCTTTTCCTCTGGATTTAGACGGCCAACATATGAGTGACCCTGCAAAACCTCAGCAGTGTCATGATTATGGATCCCACTATGCACAAGCACCGTCCACATTTTATCTTTATTACTACGCCTTGCCCTTAGCCTGAATGGACAATTACACTTCTTAGTTCCAGTCCGATTTCGCTTTAACACCGATGTGGATGGTTTATATTTGCCGCCACGCTCACATCCTAGTGTCATCACGGCCCTCCTTTTGTCAGATCCATAGTCCGACTTCTGAATAATAATAACATAGCCATGCTATTTACCTACAGCTTTGGCCCAATTAACAAGATCTTTGGAGGATTCAAAAGCCTACAACATTTAAAAACTCAATTAAGTATACATCGCATGACCTACACATAGTGCCTAACTTGTTAAATTGAACAAAACTTACTTGGCTAGTGGTGAAAGCTTTTGTAAGATCCACAGAAGGCACAATCTCCATATTGGGCCTATTTACTTCCTCAGGTATCATTATGCTGCAATCAACAAAATAAGCTCAATCAATCTAAAAAACTTTGTTCTGTCCGCACTTTAATATGCGGCAGCACATATTTGCCTTCCGCAGTTTAACTGGCGGACCTATTATTCCAACATATCACTTTCCGCACGTATGTTAACGGGAAAAACAATTTTATTTAGATAGTAGCAGTACCAGAACTTAAGACGATTGAAATAACTAAGTTTTTTTGACTTCCGCTAACAAGTTAGCGGAAGGTATAAATTTAACACGTCCGCTTAACGGGAGCGTGTAATTTGTTTCATTACCGCAGTTTTAAGGGCGGGACTATCCAGTTACGTCAGAAAGTCGCGAAATCGCGATGGAAGCTAAAAAAAGCTGAAAAAAAGCTCGGAAAAAGGTAAAAACTTACATGGGTAAGCTTCTATTCTTGACTTGAGATCACCCAAAAGAGCTTGGGGGTGGAGGAGTGGAGGAGTGGAGGATTAAGAGGAGAGTGAGGAGGAGGGTGAGGAGGAAGAAGGAGATGGTGTGTGGGAAGTAAAAATTAAATATTACCTTTTTATGTTTTTTTTTTACTAAGGGCATTGTTGGAATTTTTAAAAAAGGAGATGGCGGACTTAGCAAAACTGGGAGGTTGTCTCTGCCATTTATATAATCATTATAAAACTAATTTAGAAAAACAGTTTTAATGAACTATTTATTTCAAATAATGTAAATATATTGAAATATAGTATATGTTGGGAATGAATTTTTTTTCCGGTTATTTCTCGACATTGCTACAATAGAACGAGTACGCATGAGTTAGATTGTCTCACCATCTCCACACACCACGGGTCCAATTGTCTCAGGTAATTCTGTATCTTATTTCGGAATCCATCATACTTGATTATTGTTAAATTTGTTGATGTGATGTGATGTGTGGAAATTCGATATAAGCTTCACTTTGATTTTTAATATGCTATTTATTCAGATATTGGAGGAAATTTGTAGCTTGATTTATGATTCTCTCAATGTGTAGTAGGAATCATCATAGCCCAATTTCATTTTTCATATAATTTGGGTCATTCTTGTATGTAGTAGTACCCATGAAATCATCAGGCCATCAACATGGTGGAGTTGATAACACTCCCACAAAGCTTGTACTGACATCACTGTCAGCAATGGTAGCTGAGACCACAACTTTCCCCATAGACCTCATCAAGACCAGGCTCCAACTCCACGGCGAGTCGCTTTCCTCGAGTCGTTCTACCGGTGCGTTTCGAATAGGTTTGCACATTGTTCGCGAACAAGGGACCCTTGGCCTTTACAAGGGCCTGTCTCCAGCAATTGTCAGACACCTACTCTACACGCCTTTTCGGATCGTTGGATATGAGCACCTGAGGAGTGTTGTTTCTGATGATAACGGGTCACTGTTTATCGTTGGCAAGGCTTTTGTTGGTGGAATCTCTGGTAGCTTGGCTCAGGTGAGAACTGTGTGGTCTGGGAATGTGGTTTATATTTCTGCAGAAAATTCTTGTCAATTTAGTCTTTTCTTTCAATGGATGTAAGCGGAAACTTTGGTAATTGGTAGCTTATCGATTAAAAATGTTACCCATCAATGTTATAGTTAAAGGATAAGAATCTAAGAATATATAGTTACAGCCTCTTGATTCTGAATTCTATTAATGAGATGTTCAATGATAGAACTTTATGCCTTCGAAGAACACCATCGCAAGATTTTTAGACTCATCAGTTCTCAGTGTTATACGATTGATTGATATGGTATCAGATGTAGCATGGCTTTTGTTGGTTTTTTTTACTGATGTTGATATTAGTTACTAGAATTTTAAGCCTAATTGGACTATCTAGGAGACTAATCAGGTTTATACATTGCATCGGCCTTGTCTTGGTCCTGGTTATGCATGTTTCTGGTTTGTCCTCTGACAGTTCCCCTCAAGCTTAAAGTATACTAAGCTAAACATAAGACAAATAACACCGCCCACCTCAACCAAGTAACTTCAGTAACTAAAAGCCTTTTAGAAAGGGAAAGAGATTCATGTATTGAACTAATAGGAAATCTTTCAAATTTTCCCACCCCAGTTGGAGAGGTAGAAGCAAAAGAATAGGATGATGCTTTCAGCAGTTAGATACAAAAGTAGACTTTAGATACTAATGGATAAACAAATATCAAAGATAAATGAAGAAATATCTTGTTAGCATTATGTTAAAATAGGAAATCTTTCAAATATTCACACCCTGCAGACAGTAAAATGTTTTTTTTCTTCTTCGAGTAATCACTGTTTTATCCAGAAGGTTTTAATTAACGGCTCACTATTATTTATTTTTCTTTGAAAGTTACAATGTTCTATTATTTACTCTTAGTGGTACAGATTGTAGCAAGCCCGGCTGATCTTGTCAAGGTGAGGATGCAAGCTGATGGCCGAATGGTGAGCCAAGGTCTTCAACCTCGGTATTCAGGGCTATTTGATGCTTTCAACAAAATTGTTCAAGCTGAAGGGTTACAAGGACTATGGAAGGGTGTTTTTCCTAACATCCAAAGAGCCTTTTTAGTGAATATGGGAGAATTAGCCTGTTATGATCATGCTAAACAAATTGTTATTAAAAGTAAAATAGCTGAGGATAACGTTTATGCCCACACATTAGCTTCCATCATGTCAGGTCTCGCAGCAACTTCTTTAAGTTGTCCAGCTGATGTTGTGAAGACTAGAATGATGAATCAGGCAGATAAAAAGGAGGGGAAACTCTTATATAACAGCTCTTATGATTGCCTGGTAAAGACTGTTAAACTTGAAGGAATAAGAGCACTGTGGAAAGGGTTCTTCCCCACATGGGCAAGGCTTGGCCCATGGCAATTTGTGTTCTGGGTTTCGTATGAGAAGTTAAGAAAAGTTGCAGGGCTCTCTTCTTTCTAATATAATTTTTTATTTATACTGTGAGACATTCATTCATGATAAATTTACAATCCACATCTTCCAGAGTACACAACCTTATACTATAATTTGGAAGCCTTTCTGTAGGTATGTTTCCACCAAGTTCTACTTCTTTTCGACATTTTATTTATATTGCTATTATTCCCCTTAAGTTCCACCTCCCACAATGTTTGACATCTTTCACCTCCACCACCATTGGGCATCATTCACCACCACCATTGCTATTATTCCTAAGTTCCACCTCCACATGATAAGTTCCACTAGTGATGGTTTAGGCTGTCAGGTTGCAATGGAGGTGGAGTTTCGTGTGACGGTGTTGAGCAGTGGTGATGAAGGGTGCTTGGTGATAGTGATTGTAGTGGAAGGTGCCTAGCGGCAAGGGTGTTGTATGCCAATGATGGTTGATGGTGTGCGGCAATGATGGCAGTGGTTGGGATGTCAGGTGGTGGTGCTGGTGGAGGGTATTAAGCAATGGTAGTGGTTGGTGCCTAAAAGTAGTTCTGGTGGTTTGTCATGCGGCAGAGGTGGGTGACATCAGTTTTGGAGGGTACCGAGTGAGATTCTAGTGAAGGGTGTTGAAAGATGGTGAAGGAAGTCAGACGACGATACCGACAATGGTGGAGGTTGTTGCGTGGTGATGGTGATGGAGGGTGCTCGACTGCGGTAAGAGGTGTCAAGCAGCGGTCGTGGCGATGGTGGAGAGTGACAACGACTTTAGGTGCTTGGCAATGGTGGAGGGCAAAGTGGTGGTAGTGATGGTGGATGATATTGAGCAGTTGTGGTATGTTGGTCTTGGGTGTATACTAATTGTCTAATTCATTTAGTGGTTACCAAATTCAGAACAAAAAACATTTTCAGGAGAATAATAAAATGTACCTTGCTTTAATTTTTTAAGGGACTATGTTCTTAAATTACATTTTCACCAAGTTTAGTTTCTTTAAAGAAATTTTTTGGTAGTGCTTATAATTGCAACAAATAATTCAATGAGTCATGTCATGTGCTTTTGTTTAGTCATTTGCCAATGTAGCATTTCCTACTTGTAATCTCAAGAAATAATTCCATTTGGTTGCACGTGCTCCATAAACCTTCGACTTAGAAGATCTTATTTGATATAATCCAATGAACAACACTCCTATAAAACCTGTAAGGGACCTAAATAGGAAGAACTCATCAACAATTCATGTACATGTAGCAAAAGGGACATTATACCCTTCCTTTGATTGTGCTTAATCCAAAGCCCAAACCTGCAGCAAGAATCCATGGAGGAAAGGGGGTTAATGGAAAGAAGTAACTTAGTTATATTATTATCATGATTTATGACTGTTATGATGATAAGGGCCTAACCTGGATTTTGCCATCAGAGGAACCAACAAAAAGCATCATACCATCTACATCTGATACTAATGATGTAATTTTTGTGTGACCACCAGCCATTTTGATGGAAGCAACCCGGGTAAACTTATCTTTCAGCCAAACCTCAATGGTGCCAAATTTTGTACCAGCAAATATGAAGTCACTGTTGATGGCTATGCGATGAATGTCAAGCCCAGTTGAGAGTGATCCCACCACCATTTTTTGGGAAAGTGAAAATATCTTACAAACATCAATTGAAGGGAAGAGTTAGTTTAACAATGAAGGATGCTTATTTATAATGACAATGACTATGTTTGGATATCAGCTGGGCGTAAATGGGCGTTAGCACATATTTTAAGACAAAAACTGAATGAAACTTCTTATGAGTTGAGATGAAAATCCGTTTATGATGAACACTAGTATCCAAACACACACAATAACTTTGTCTTGGAGTTAGAATTGGCATTTACCTTTCCGGCAGTTGCATCAACTGAAGAACCACAAGCAAAGAGGTAATCATCATGTATTTGAAGGGAGTGTATGGTTTGTTTCCCCAACAATTTTCTTGTACCAGTGAAGAAGGAATTTGATGTATATGTTGACAAGTCAACCTCCTGCCATATTCACCCCCATAACTTGTAAGGAAGATGGACAATTTCTAGAGAAACTTTTGGATGCATTGAAAGAACACATGGATCTTAACTGATAGATACCAACCAATAAGAAGAAGAAAACTGATATTATTCGAGTATATAAACTACAACGATGCTGAGTAATTTCAGAGTCTCAGCACCTTTCCTTGATTCGCAATTACAGATGATCCTAAAAGGTGATATTTTTCACTATCTATCTCTTGTTTATAATATTTCCTCTCTCACCCTCTAACTAACTCTCTCAAACTAACTAAAACTACCTCGACTGACTACCTAACAACTAACTAGCTACGGTTACCTATCATTAACTCTTAAGCAATCTTTGTTGGTTGGTTACATCAGCTAAAGATTCTACAAGAACATGAAACAATGTAGGAAGATGGTTGCTTACCTGGATGCTGTAACCAGAGCAACCACAATACAGCTTGTCCCCAGCAACAGCAAGGCTTTTCACATATTTGCTGAAATTGATGAGCTTTGGAGCCTCTGACCAATTAAAAACCTGTAAATATCAAATTTTATTAATTTTATCTTATGATGGAACTGGATTTTATGAGTTGATCAAGCAAAATGTTAAACTTGCCTTAACACCAGTTCCTTGAGAGACATAGCATGCCAATTTATCATTGGCTGCAAGCTCATGCACTGCCTCCTTAATGTCATAAACATCTATACATTTAATACCATCAGATTTAATTGTCCAAACCTGTGCATAAGAAGTATTAATCAGTTATACATATTCAATGCTCTATTAAAACACAGGAAACACTAAGATGCAAGTAATTTGGGAAGTAAACATAAGGTAAGTAACTAACTACTCATAAGATTCACTCTACTATTTGTTTTGGTTAATTAAGAGTACATAACAAACTATAAGAATGCACTAGCTTTTTCTATGGTAAACAAACTCATTTCTATTTGCATATTCCAGTAAACTTTATTAACAAATTTATTGCAGGAAAATCACTTTATTCTATGCTGGGAATGGATAATTATTTTCTTTTTCTCTTTATTCTATGCGAATTTATCTTGTAACAGCAAGAAAGTTTACCCTGATGGTTTTGTCTAAGGAGCCACTGTATAGTCTATCACCTGAAGAACAAAGAGATGTTACAGCTTTTGTGTGTTCATGAGTTTCTTGAATCACTCTTGGTATTCTCTTCCTTGCATCCCATACCTAGTAGGAAGATATCAAATGACACTGTTAGAAAAATTAGCCAGACACATGCACGCGACTATACTGTTTCTGATTGTTAGGACACTCTACCTTGATAGTTCCATCAGTGTGTCCACTCAAGACTTGACCATTCAGATAAACCATAGAAAGCACCTCACCATTTGAGCTCAAATCTAACTCAACAACTTCTTTACAACTCCACAATTCTGTCTATAAAATAGAAATTGAAATAGTTACTGTTCTAAATCAATACATCACATGTAATGAACCAGATCCTAAGTCACCATTCCACTTACCACATCGACAGATTTTAAATTTAGTATGACTTTCATAATATCAACTGCAACCACTGAATATTTCTTCAGCCTCCTCAAGGTTCTATAGATGCTTTTAGCGTAAACTCTAAGAGCTTCATGAGTACCTGAAAAATTGACACTTTTCAAATTAGTACTCCTTTTTATAGTAACACACACAGACAGTGTCTACAACTATTATAACAAACCTACTTGGATCACTAATGAATGTCTTCAAAGCTAGGGTAGCCAGGATCTTCTCCTCCAAGTTCTTGGACGACTGAAGAACATTTATAACTTCTTCAAGCAAGGATTTGCGAGCAACATCCCTTACACCGGTATCGGGAAGAGTATAGAGCATGTGTGTGAGCCATGTGGCTAGAACAAGGCATGACTTTGCCATCTTTAAGGAATTACTTTTTAGGCATTCTTCCAAAGCCTTAAATATTGAACCATTTTCATGATTACAAAGCACAGATGCTATTCTTTTCTGCCAAGAGTTCAAAGCATTTTTTTCATCCTCCTATGTAAGAAAATTTTGTGTTAGTATGGAGAAAAGTCAGTTATCAACCAAATCCAAAACAACAACCAAAATTTCACAAAGTCCTATACCATTGTTTCTATCAAATCATTGTCATGCTGTCCTAACTGCTCGACCTTCATTAAAGCATTGTAAGGTTGATCAAATCCTGCAATCTTGAGCAACCAAGCTTCAGTGTATGACTTTCCGGAGGAAGAGATGTGTCCAATAAGAAATAGTAAAGCATCTAAAGCCTTCATTTGGGTATTTGAGAAGTCTTTCTGCCAAAGTGCTTCTATCAGAGTCTCTACAGCTTCTTCCCTGTAAATGCTCATCTTTCGTGGCTCAGCCTGAAGATTTAACCAGAACAAGAAATATATTTAGGTTTTGTTTTCACATCTAATAGAGAGGGGAATAAAATGGAATAAGATGGCATGAAATGGAAAGGAATGGAATGAAGTAGTAGAGCTACCATTTCATTATTTGGATATTTGAATGAATTAATTGAGAAGAAAAAAAATACTCCTTTTCATCACATTCTGCACAAATTGGAAGGGAATAAAAAGTGGAATAATGGGATGGAATGAATTTCATCATGTTCCATTCCATCTTATTTTAAAAAATCTAACTAATGAAACCTATTATCGTTCCCTTCCATTCCATCTCTTTCCATCAATCCAAACATGGTTAGGCAACAGGAGAGCATAGACCACATTTTATTTTAATAGGAAGAATTTTATCTAAAAAGGCTGACCAGGAGATCAAGCTGAAGAAGGAGACTAGCAACAGCAAGTTGATGCTCCATAGGAGCCATCTGAAGATATACAAGAAATGTATGCATTGTACTGAATGCTCCTTCATCCTTAATTGTGTGCAGTATCTGGTTGCAGCTTGTCCTTCTGTAGCACCATAGAAAAGTAATGATAAGTTCTTGAGTCTGTAATGGATGTGAATAGCACAACAGTACAACTTGTAAAAAACATGACTTCACAGTTTAATATAATAAAGGCAAACTCCTGTAAATTAAAATGAGGGGAATGTTTAATAGGAAAAACATTTAAGTATTACTTCTTCTGATTGGTGTGAAAAATATGCACCTTTTCCACATAATGAGTTATTACTGGTGAAAAATAAACTATTATGGTTGCTTTAATTTCTCCATTTTAGTGTAAACATGAAACTGATGTTTCTCACATGAATATGGTTTCTATCATCTTCTAGCAGGAAGCATAGACAGACTGTTAATTTCTCCAGTTATGCACCTCTAAAACATTGAACAAGATGAAAACAGTAACACATCAATGGATATTTCATTTTACAGTGAATAGCTGAAGAGAGGAAGATTTTTTGTACTGTAAGAAAGCTGCAAGCTTACCTATTTAATTGAACCAGTTCTGAGAGAAACTCCACACATGTTCCTCTCACACTATCATTTCCTGAGTGGAATAATTCAAGAACAGGAGACAATTCAATTCTGTTTGCTATCAAGTTCTTGCAACTTTTTTCAGCTTGCATACAACACAAGAGCACGGAAACCACAGACCTCCTTCCTTCCATCCTCTCCAAATACTTCACCAAGGTTGGAATTCCATTTGCTGAAATAACACTCGAAGCATTAAGAGACCTGCTATATTCATCCCCTCCCATTAAAGTTTGTTCAAGAATAGCTATGGCAGCGTCTTTGGGGTCTATAACTAACTGAAAATCATCTAACTCCTCATTTTTGTTCTGGATCACATCAACAAGAGAGGGTATAAGTTCATGAGCTGAAAGCTGGGCAAAAACCGGCCGTAGTTGGTAAATAAGAAGAGCAGCCTCAGCCAAACCATTCTTGAGTAGAGTAGCCAAGCAATCAAAATCAGAATCTACACTATTAAGTGTTTCTGCAACACTGTCATCTGTGAAAATCAGCTCAGAAAGAATATAAATTGATGTTCTCAGAACTTCTCTATTCCGAGAAGCTGAAAGAATTTCCACTAAACCATTTATAATAGTTGGCTTTGATAAATAAGAATGAATCTGAGGATTAGTCTTTGAGTCCTTTAACAATCTTGCTATTTTCAATACAGCTTCTTCACATTCTGGCAAGTTCTCTGATGTGCATAGACTTGAAATGTAAGGTTTCAAGGAATTCACAATTGTTTCAACTGCAGCTTGAGATAGCACACTTGTCGGAGACGTTGTGATAGCAGCTGGCATAAATCTATTGCTCCTTTGTCTAGCATAATCTTTGTTCTTATGATTTGGTGAATCAGTTGTTCTTTGCCTAGTTGAGAGCATTGGGATGTCTTTTGCTGATGGAGAACAGGAAGAACCCCTTGGTGTGTTAACATTTGAGAACTCTTGAGCTAGTTCAGGATTCTGTTCTTTCCAAGATGTAATCAATCTCTTCAAAACATAGTTTGTTTTGGGTAATATGCTTGCAGATAGAGGCTGTCGCGTGATGGGGCATGTTGTGTTTCCTGTTCTGAGCCACTCTTGAATTGCTTTTCTCTCATAGGTTTGGCCAGTTTCAAGGGTGACAGGATCACAGAATATCTGACCTGTAATTGGGCAAACAAAATCTTTGGGTGGTTTTGATCCCATACTCAGCTTCTCTAATTTTGGCAATGAATTGAAGCTTTGATATCCATCATCACTTTCACAAAGGGAACTGCAAACCCAAATGCAAAGATTTTTTTCTTACTTGTCACAAGCACAAAGATTAGCATAAAAAACCTCTAGGCGCATCCTAGAATATACCATATATAAAAAGTGGTGATTACCTGCCATTTAGTATCAGGCTGTTCTCATTCTCATGATTCATACTCAGTGTTTGGTTATCATTTTTCCTCTGAATATTCTTCAAGACCTATATTCCAAAGAACTATTACATTGTTGAACTTAAAAAAAATAGTAATTACACCTCGCAACAATTAAAAAAGATACAAGTAATAGTAACTAATGAGCTTATATGGATCGTATCTGACTCACCATCACTTCGTTATCAGCATTTGAAATGTTATCAATGCTAATGTCTGGAGATGATGTTAAGGAGTCAGAAATAGTTGGTTCCCTGATGCGGCTAGATGATAAGCGCAAAAACTTGGAATCTCTTTTACTATGCATATCAGGGTTTGGAGATGAATTATTTGGAGCAGTTCTTGGAGAATCCAAGGGAGAGAAGATATCAGGAGAAGGTATTTGATTCCTCTGGCATGATAGATCAACTTTTGTTTCAACACCCTCATACTTCATCATCTTCATTCCAGGTGAGAAAATATTGTTTTTGTCATCAGAATCCACAGATTCATTCTCAAGCTCAGAATCTGAATCATCTTCATTCTCTTCAATGATGGTATCCTGCATATGATAATTATTCATAAGGCCTATACACACATGCTCTTCTAATTCCATTTATCAAAAGCTATATTATTAGCAACAAGCATATAAATAACTTTCTTTCACCTTAGCACCCCATATGGATAATTTTTCCTCCTTCAAGTTGCTGGAAGTTACATTCTCTCTGTTGAAATTCAGCAGCCAAAAAGTACATAAGGGTATTAGGAGGCTCAAATGAATGGAAAAAGATTACATGCTGAACTTTCTTGAGCTATGTAGATGACCAATATAACGAACATTTTGATAGTGAATATTGAAACACACACAAGCACATGCAAAACAGTAACAGGCACGGCAACCCGTGTGTTAGAAATATGATATAAAACCATTGTGTATGAATTCTAACCTGATTGTTTCATTTAAGACATCTTTAGATCTTGGTGCCAGAGAAAAACCAGCACTCTTAGGTAAAATAGGACCAAATTTAACAAAATCTGGAATAGTCCGGCTCAACTCATGCAAAGGAGTCATTGGGGGCTCAGCAATTGGCAACATAGGAACCGCCTTCTTACTTGAAGAGGAATCAGAGTTCATGCAATCGTTATAGTATTTTGCATATAGTTTTGTGTTTTCATCCAAGGACTCTCCATAAAGCTGCTCCAGCTTTTGCAACTTTTCCAATTGATGTGGCCTCATAGTAAGCACCAAAGACTCATTGAAAAATTGCTCAAAATCAGCTGTGAAGGACAAATCAGCAGAGTCAGGTATCACCTCCATCATAAGCCTGTGCCTCTCCTCTGAATACCACCCCACAATTGAGCTCATGTGTGGAAGAAACAGGCTTTTCCAGAGTTCTGGAGCGAAATCAATCCGAGTGAAAAAGGGATCAACGATGAACATCTCAAGAGCATGAGAAATACAATTCTGAACATTATTCCTCAGCTTCCATAAATAGGATAGGTTTAGGTGTGCCCAAGCTGAGAGGTAGGAGTTTGGAACTCCAGCAATCTTTTGCTTAGGGTTCAACATTGCACACACTTGCAACATCTTCTCAGCATAATCTAGCCTTGCAAGCTTGGTTTCCATGTTATAGGTATTGATGGCTTCCTCAAGGGCTTCAATACCCCAATCAAGATTTGCTAATACTGCTTGATCAGAGTATTCCACCTCAGTGTCTTTGTCACCACTTCCATCTTCTGCTGCTAACCTCTCTGCACACTGTTCTTTGTGTTGGGTTCTTTGCTCTTTGTTGATTAATCGATCTTGAATGAAACTATCAACAGTTGTAGTCAAGAATCTAACAATATCCTTCTGATCCATCATGAATCTGAAGTTTCCTGCCATCTGCCAAAGTACAACCACAAAAAAGAAAGCTTAATACAACTTCAACATGCAAAGATTAACAAAGAACCAAATCCATAGTAGATTCTTGGAACCATACAATTTCTGTCAACTCCAACAAAATTTCATGTTGCAACCATACAATTGATAATAGAAAAGGAGTATAAAGGAAACTAAAGCAAAGAAACTGAGAAGGAGAACTGAGTATTAAGCACAATCCATCATATAGGAAACAAACCAAATTCATCTATAGGTACACCAGGACTTTAAGTACCAACATGCTTTTCAAAATAAATCAGAATTTTCAACCTCAACCAACATTTCTAAGTCAAAACATGTGCAATTTTAAGCACAAAACCTACAGAACTTAAGAATAAGTTGACCAGCTAAAAACAGCCAAAAAGTACTTTTAAGTACCTAACCAAATTACCTACCGTTTTAAATATCACTGGTATATAAATATATATACTCACAATCTAAAAGGGTACAAGAATCAAAGCAAAACCTTGATTCTGATATACCCAAATTAGAATTTTCTACAAAGTTTAGATCTTTGACCTTAGCTCCTTTGTCCCTTCTTCTCTTCAAGCACTACAGGTTAATTTCCACTCTGATCCTTCATGAGATGTAACTACTAACTAACACCCCATGATCTTCAGAATTTCCTGCTAGGCATGCAGCTAGCTGGTGATGATGGCGGTCCACAGAGAAATTCAACTTAGTTGCAGCGTTGAACAACTCAAATGCTGACACCAACTTTTGGCAGCTTTGACTTTTATCAAAGAAGAAGCACTTATATGATCAAGGACATGATGATGAATGAGCCAATTCTGGGAACTAAGTCCTTGTAACTTTTAGCTTATGCCAACAAGAACAATTAAGAAGAAATGGAGAGAGAAGATTATATTATGTGTCTGTATATGGTGCAAGGTTGGAAATAGCTAGTAGCTCTGCCGGCAAAGAATGAGGAAGGAGTATGATGAGTTTGATGACAAAAGCAAAGCGTGGACCAAGAAATTAAGGCACGTACTAAATATTATTTTTTTTTTTGTTGTATTACATTGTCCTCCACCGGAATCAATCATGTTTTAGAATCGAAAACATTTGCATATATCAACGATTATAATAACTATTCCAGCGATAATTTTCTCCATTCATATTACTCGAACCAAAGACCTCTACAATATTAGCATTTTCTTGTAATTTTCCTTCGTAATATATAATATATCTAAAGTAAATCTGAGTTATTTTTAGACACCTAAATGGAACAAAAACTCTACAATGACTCCACATGCATTTACTTTTCTCTTCATCTCTCTTATTATCACATTACATCATATAACACATTGTTATTTTTTTCTTCTCTTCTTTTCTCATTATGAATATTTGCACTCATCAATTATCTACCCATCATTTTCCTCGTGAAATATTATATTGCGCAAAGGCTAAAGTACCTCTAATATTTTATGCTTATATTACTAGCAAATGATTGGTCACCGATTGCATTGACAATAGCAACTGGTGTTGTTGTTGGCCTTTCGGTTTGAACTGGACATGCTTGGAAGGAATGAAAAATATCATGTTAGCTTTAGAACATATCAAACCACCACCCCAAGATATCCATGTACGTGTAGTCCTGTATATTGTTGGGTTTTTTATTTTCCTAGCATGCTTTTGGCGGGATCAAGAACGTACTTGTGTAAGGTCTTATAGAACATGCATGGAAAAAAATTGGAGTGTGTTACCGTCTATCCAAAATACTATTAAGCCCAATATTGTTGGAAAATGCCTAAAGAATTCACAACTAAGTGAATTTCATTTTTGCTAACCGAGACGATCATAAGTGAGTTTCATCTCATTCACTTTATGGTCCAAATATGAGTTTGTTTAGACTTTCATCCCAAATACCAATAAGTGGGTGGGCTATGATTGACACACTTTTTTATGAGCTCATGGCCAGTCAGCCCACTTTATTATCCTAGAGAGAGATAACCTAACCTCGTTTATTTGCAATTTAAAAAAAAAAAAACTTAATTTCACTTTTGGTCCCTAATATATCATGATTGTGTGATTTGACTCTCTCATGTTTAAAAGAGTGATTTTGGTTATAGAATTTCTAATTTTCAAAAATTGGGTATGTCCGCCAATTTGTTTTTATAGATCATTATAGAACATGTGGTTCATGTATTTGGAAGGGTATTACCAAGACTAATGATGCTATTGAGAGTGGTTTCGATGTGCGGTTGGGTGATGGTAGTTCGTCGCTTTGGTATAAGAATTGACTAGGTTCCGGTATGCTTTGTGACAGTATTCCTTATGTGCGTATTTCTAATATCGATTTTTGGGTGGCTTATCTTTGGCATTAAGGAGGGTGGAATTTCATTGTTCTTCATACCTTGTTGCCTCAAGATGTCTGTGAGGAAATTCAAAATACTGCGATTTCGAGTGTTGATGATCAATTATTATGGCGCTGGAATAATGATGGTTGCTACAGTACTGCTAATGCTTATAATTTTCTGAGTGATGACGGGCGTCCTAGTTCGCGACTGTGGCGTATGATTTGGATGGCGTGTGCTCTAGAGAACTCTTTGATTGTTAATGTAGCTAATTGTGAATAATGCTCTACCCACAAACGAAAGAGGTTCTAGTGCAAGCTTAGTGCGTCTGTTGTTTGTATTTGATGTAATGCTCACATTGAAGACAATGATCATCTTCTGCGCAATTGCCATTCTTTTGTGCGGGTGTGGGCTTGACTTCGTTCCTTATTGCCTCATCTTCCTAATCGTTTGTCTTTTCAGGATTAGTTCGTTGCACAACCGCAAATAAAGATAACTTTGTTTTTGTTGTGGTTATTTGTACTATTTGGAATATTTGGAAGTTGCTGAACAACTATGTTCTTGCCCTCAACCTTGGCACATTGACGTGGTTTTCTGACAAGTTTTGATCGCTTCTAATGAGTTATGCCACTGAAGGAGGAAGTCTTCAATCGTGGGTCTGGGTTGTATAGAGAGAGAGAGAGAGAGAGAGAGAGAGAGAGAGAGAGAGAGAGAGAGAGAGAGAGAGAGAGATGGTGGGTGTCTATTTCAACTTATGGTAGCTAGGTCTCTAGCTAAAACATGATGAGTGAGGGAGGTGTGCTCTGTGATCATGTTGGGGGGTGGTTATCAAGATCTGAGTTCTCTTTGGGAGGAGGATGCTTTTCATGCAGAGCTCCTTGAAATTTACACAAGTCTTCTCCATGTATGAGGTTTGGGGCATAAAAATATTGCATGTTATTCTAATTTTTTGGAGGTTGTAAAGATGTTTATGCATAAGTAGGATGTCAACCTTATGGTTTGCGGGATCCGATATCCAATGTTCAAGCAATATGAGTTGGGATTGGTGTAAGACCCAGGATTTTAGAATTAAATAAGTAATTAATTTTCAGCTCACGCATAGGATTCTGTGTACGCGTGAGAGGAACCTGACTTGTGTTTGATGTTTGGATTAGTATTATGAAGAAGAAAGTTCAGGAAATGACTAAGAATAGTTCTATAGTCACTATAGGTTATAGCACGAGTCTTATTCACTTCCGCCTTAGGGCGAAAATGTTAGTAAAGGGCTAATCTGCTCTTAAAGCACTGTAGAAGCGAAATTCAAAAATCTTCAGAGGAATATAAGAATTTCTCTTATTCCTTTCCATGACAAGTACTTCGACACGAAACCCTGGACTGTACGAACGATCAATTTCAATTCTCGGAAGTTTGCCGAAACTAAGTTCCTGACAATTCAAGAACCTTAAAATGAACCGTAGATGAAGACTTTTTCTATTCGGAGCTTCAAACGAAGATTCCACACGTGTTAACTCATTTCTTTCGATGTTTCCAATCTTTCTTCAGAAGGAAGTTTTCTCATCCGACATCAACTGCAAAAAAGTAACTTTTCGGGTTAAATCGATTAACACCGTTAGTGAATCGTTTGCTTAAATTCCAAAAAACCCGTTTCGAATTCTGGGATTTTGTCGCCGGAATCTCTCTTATAATTCACAGAGGAATGTGCAGGAAAAATCAGAATCGCGAAATATTCATTTTCCCGCGTTTTCCCTTTCCTATAAATAGGTGAAGAATAAAAAATTCTTCACCATATATTCCAAGCACCAAACCCGCGAGCACCAAGAGGAATGAGGGAGAAGAGATTTTCGCCGATTCTTGCCTGATCGTCGCTCTGTTCGTTGCTACGCGTAGACGTCAAGGTACTGATGCTATTCCTTACCTCTGATCGTAAATTCTGCCGCTTTTCTCTATGTCTTTCTGTGCTCAAAGTTATGAGCTTTTTGTAAAACTGTCGAAATTTTGGCTTTGGTTTTGTGTCATTCCGAGTTCTGTAGCTCAAGTTATGCGCGTTTTAGCAAACGAAGTTTTGTTGTCTATTCGTGCCTAAATAGGAACTCCGAAGCTTTAAAAGCTTTCTTTTCGGTTTCGATTAGTGTTATTAGATTGTTTGTTTCTTGTGGAGTTTGTGTTGATGAGACTGTGTTCCTGTGTTCTAGGTTCGCGACTTCCATGCACTACTTCTACTCATGAAGGTAAGGGTAACTCAGTTTTAGAACGTCTTTGAGTCTTGTCTGTTTTAATCGCACTGCTTGCGTTTGAGATGAAGATGTTTAATTTGATTGGCGTTGATTGAAATATTGTATGCCTACAATGTTGTATGCTTGCTTATGTTGACTGTTTCTGAGGCTTGTGCCAAATGTTTTCTAGAGGCTTCGGCCGTGTGAACTGATTGAGACGTGTGTCTCCATTTTCTGGGGCTTCGACCGTTGGTTGTTGTTGAGATTATGAATAACATGTGGTTATTCTGAGTTGAATATTGGTTTGGGAATTGTCGTGACTGACTTGGCATATAGGGAAAGTGGCAATGAGGTGGGTGTGATCCTGCGTGATTGTCCCGTCTTTCGAGGCGTTATAAAATGACAATGAGGTGGGTGTGGTCCCACGAGATTGTCCCGTTTTTCGAGGCGTTATAAAGTGGCAATGAGGTGGGTGTGGTCCCACAGGATTGTCCCATCTTTCAAGATGTTCTAAAGTGACGATGAGGGGGGTATGGTCCCACGCGATTGTCCCGTCCGTAGTGACGCTAAGTGGCGATGAGGTGGGTGTGGTCCCGCGTGATTGTCCCGTCTTGAGAGACGATATTGATCGATCAATTTTGGTAATAGCATATAGTCGCATTATAGGACCACTAACATTCGATGATATTGACGTTTGGTTTGATGCTATGTTGTTCAATGAATTGTCATTTAACTTGATATAAGTTGTTAGTTTAATTATCACGTTATATGATTAAGTTTGAATAACATGTTTTCGCTTTTATATGTGGTAATTGCATGGAGTTAACCCTTTATGTTTGCTATTTGTTGCTTGGGGGCTTAACTATTAGGTGATGAAGAGCCTTCTGGCGATGCTTAGCCATGCTGAGATGGAGGAGGGATAGTAAGCGGCGGAGCGAGGATGGAAGAAACTGTTTAGTTTCCTCTTAGTAGTTTATGCTTCGAGTCTTCTTCGTCATCTGAAAACTCTATTACTAAAACTCTGTTTTCGCCACTGTTTAAGTGTGCGTATTTATTTTGGAACCTTGCTTATGTTATTGTAAGTCACTATTATTATATGTCGGGAACAAGTTGTTTAATTAAGGCTATGATATGTCTTCATCTATGTTTAGTTGCTTTCAAAAAAAAAGTGTCATGTTTTCTTTAGGATTGCGAAATAGTCCTTAAACTTTGTTAGGCTACTTAATGTGATTCCTCAATTGAGAAATTGAGGTGTTACAATTGGACTGTGACTATCAACATTCTCAAGGAGCGTAGTGGTGAATGCTTTGGCAAAACAAGCTTCTCGAGAGGACATCTCACTTCGTGTATGAAAATTTCCTCCTTCAAGTATGATTCACCTTCTCTGTCATGATTTAGTTTTGTAGTCTTTCTCTTTTGTTTTTCATGTGTAAAAATAAAAATAAAAAGAATCATATTATAATATTTATGGATAATAAATATATGATTTGTGTATTACATTTATACACTAATTTATCAATGCATAGCTTTTGGTTTAAAAACAATTTACGACACTATTTAATTTAAAAAAAATCCTCGCATTCCCTTTAAAATTTCCTTCTAAACAAATTCTTTAAACAATTTAGTCTTCTCTCATAATTTTCTGTTTATCTACTTTTTTTTCCCACTTTTTATCTCCTAGCTCTATCTTTTATACCAAACATAGCATTAAACCTCTAAAAAACATGACCAAATACATTTGGGGGTTTGACCTCTAAACCTCTATCTATCTTTTAAAGACATAGCCATCCTAAAGGACAAATAAGACATCACACATGTAAAAAATCATCTGCTCAAATTGCAATAACATATTTATATTTTCACACATGCAATAAACTTGCAATAATATTATTAAAATCAGAACTTGGATACCATAACCTGATAAACTTTTTCTAGTGTTCCCAGAGTATCCTTCATCGTACTAGTAGTAGTAGAGTAGTAGTCAAAATGAGAATCATGACTTCATCTAACAACAAGTCCCTCTTTTAAACGCGGCACTCACTCAATCATCATCGTCGTTTGCTTATTCACTCATTTCACTCACACACCCTTCTCCGCTCTCTCTCTCTCTCTCACTCTCTGCGTTCTCCGTCGTAACTGCCTCTACTCGCGGCGGCTTCGTCAATCGTAACCGTCGTCGGAGCAATGTCTTCTCCGCCGCCGCCGCCGCCGTTAGATGTGATCACCAACACACTCACTCTCTCTACTGTCTACTGTCTTCTCTTCTGCTGCTTCGCTTTCTCAGTTTTTGTTTGATTTTTTGTTTCGTTGCTTCTTTCAATTCAACCGAAATCGCCGATACGATTTGCTTCTGAATTGATCTCAATTGTTTTTGTTTTTTGCCATTTCTGATTGGAGTCAGTTGCTAGGGTTTTTGATCGTGAGATAGAGATGGATCGATTTGGTTGTTTCTGATTTTTGTTGTTGTGTGATGCAGCAACAGCAGCAGCAGCAGCAGGAGGAGGAGGAGGAGCAGCAGCCGCTGGACGAGGAGATGGAGGTTCCTCCCTCTGATGTTCCTGAAGGTCCTCAGCCTATGGATGGTATAAATGTTTATGTAAATGCTGTTTGATTTTCTGAATTTCTTTCTTTGTTGAATGATGATGGCGTGATGCATGTTGTTGTTGTTGTTGTTGTTGTTGTTGTTGTTGTTGATGATGATGATGGTGTGCTCAGTGGATGAGGCATGAGTGTGAAACTGTGAATGTAGAATGGTGAGGATGAGAAGACTAAAACCTGTGTTTCAATTACATTTATTTTATTTTATTTCATGTGTAATTGATGATGCATGCAGTTTCTTTAATATATATATAGAGAGAGAGAGATAGATGCATGGTGGTGTTGTTGTTAGTGATAAAGAGCTCAGAGGATGAGTGTGTATAATGATTTTCTCAATTGCATTTTTTCTCCATAGGAGTAAATGTGTGTATTTGTCGTTCGTCATTTTATCCGGGCAGCTCAGTGTTTCACGGGGAGAAGGGTTTAGTGTGAGAAAAGGGCTAAGTATTAATGTTATTTAGCTGCATTGTGTGTAGAGCTGTTAGATTGGTGAAGCGGGTGATTAGGGTTTTGAGATTCTTACCTCCACGTTGCTGTTGGACCTGTTTGATCGGGGAAATGGGTAAATAGTGTTTCAAGATTCTTTCTGCCATGTCACTTGTGTACCCGTTGAATGTGGAGCTTTTTAATTCTGGAAGTGGTAATTTGAATTTCAAAACACTTTTCCTCCACGTTGGCAGTGGACCTGTTTTACTGGGAAGTGGGTAATTTGAGTTTCAACTTTCTAGATTCATTCCGCCACGTTTCGCGTGGACTTATTAGAGTAGGGAAGTGGGCGACTAATTTTTCAATGATTTTTTGTCCACGTTTCCGTGTCGATCTGTTTGACTGGTGAAGTGGGTAATTAGTGTCTCAAGATTCTTTCATCCATTTTGCAGTTGGACCTCCGGATTTTGAGGGATCTTTTAAAGTATTAATTAGTGAGAGTTTAATTTTTTTCTAATGATTGGCGTAGCTACGTAATGGTTTTGACTTATTTTGTTGTCTTGCTTTCCCTCTCTGTTTTGGTAATAGCCCAACCAGAAACCACAAATTTGTTTGGTGCTCCGATAGTGGACGAGTCACCATCTGGGCGGTTCACATGGACCATCAGGAATTTTTCAAGGTCTACAAAAAAACTATATTCTGAAGATTTCTATGTTGGGGGCTACAGATGGTATGTGGATTTCTGCACATATGCTTCAGTTGATAATGCCTGTTACTTGTATAGATGGATGGCATATTTTGCATGTTTTTGTAGTGGACTTGACTTGATTAACATTATGTGCAATTTAACAGGCGGATACTTATATTTCCAAAGGGGAACAATGTTGATCAGTTGTCATTGTATCTAGATGCTACTGATTCAGCAACTTTGCCTTATGGATGGAGTAGATATGCACAGTTTAGCTTGACTGTTGTCAATCAAATTCGCCATAATTTCTCAATCAGAAAAGGTAATTTATCTGCGACAGGTCTTCACATCAAAATATAATATCTTATTTGTCATATGAAAATTGCAATAAGTAATTGAGGGGATTTGCCTCTTTTGGGTGGGGATGTTGGGACTCATATGTCTGACTCAGCATGTTGTTGCACATTTCTTGCATATACTATAGGATACTGAATTTTTATGGAGATTGAGCTCTGGAATATAAGTTCTATAGTTTGTGTCTGCAATATTTTAGGCAACTTGACATGGGTGTAATTTCTGTACTGGTTTAATCGGATCTTACGAAACTGTGCTTTCTTGAAGTTTTTCGTTAAAAAAGGCCTACAGTTTTTTCTTTCCTTTTTTTGTTAACTTTCTATATATGTTGTGGATCAAATTATATTAGAGATCTGAATTCTAATCGTTTGAGTTTGTTTTTCTTCAAGAGTTGGAATGATAAAATTTTGTTTTGACTTATAAATATATCGGGCGCACCACGCATGACAGATGGTCAATATAACTCATGACTTATAGTGCCCCGTTTATTTGCCACTGATCTTTTTATTTTAATATTAAATAGTTCAACTTCAGGATATAAATGAAGAACCCTGTTCACTTTTTTCTTGTAATCCTAAAAAAATATTTTGGAAAACCACTATTAAACAATTTAATGACAGTTGATGAGAAATTTTATATTCTCTTATTTACTAATTATATAAATTTTAAAGAATGTTGAAAATCTAGAACTACGAGAAATTGAAAAGAGAGATTGAGAGAGAAAACAGATTATAGTATTGCGAAATTTCCATTAGCTGAATATTGAAACAAGCTCTCCTTATATAGAACTGGAGAGGTAGCTTACATAGCAAGCTACTCCTGCAATACAGCTAACACTAACAGCTAGATTACAAACTAACCGCCTCACACAGGCCTAAGGCAGTTCATCCAAGAGCACATAAGTACTTTGTACTCATGTTCTCTAATACTCCCCCCCCCCCCCCACAAGCTCAACTGTGGATATCACCCACATTGAGCTTGGCTCTACACTCTAGAAACCGGGAGGAAGATATAGGCTTGGTTAGAAAGTCAACAACCTGATCAGGTGTTGGAAATGCTGGACCTGAAGCTGCTTAGCCACCGCCTTCCATGAACAAAAAAAAAAGCTCCATGTGTTTTTGTCCCTGAGTGTGTGTGCCAAAGAAACATCACTCAAAGTGCCTAACTCTGTTTCTTTAATTATTTATTTTGATGGATATTTTATCGTTCTCCCTGGTTGTATTTCTTCTCTTTTATTTTACAAAAATTTATTGCATTTGTATTGCAGAAACACATCACCAATTCAATGCTCGTGAGGGTGATTGGGGTTTCACAAGTTTCATGCCTCTTGCTGAATTGTATGATCCCGGTAGAGGTTATATTGTGAATGATACATGCATAGTTGAGGCTGATGTTGCTGTACGCAAGGTTATTGATTACTGGTCACATGACTCTAAAAAGGAAACTGGTTATGTCGGACTAAAAAACCAAGGGGCGACATGTTACATGAATTCTCTCCTTCAGACATTGTATCACATTCCTTATTTTAGAAAGGTTAGCCTGTATACTCTTTGCAAACTCTTATTTTTTATAAAATGAAGCACCTTTTGTTCATGGTTGTTTGTTACAGGCTGTGTACCATATGCCTACAACTGAGAATGATTTGCCATCGGGAAGCATTCCTTTGGCATTGCAAAGTTTATTCTACAAGCTGCAGTATTATGACAGTAGCGTAGCAACGAAAGAGTTAACAAAATCTTTTGGATGGGACACACAGGATTCATTCCTGCAGCATGACGTCCAAGAGCTTAATAGAGTTCTTTGTGAAAAGCTAGAAGACAAAATGAAGGTACAATGTTTTTCATGACAAGTTGGCAATTGGACAAAGCTGCTTGTACTTTAGATAAGCTTGTGTGTTCGTTGTATGCTTAGAAGATTATTGTATTAAAATTTTCTGTTGGCTCAGGGAACTGTTGTGGAAGGCACCATACAGAAGTTGTTTGAAGGCCACCATATGAACTATATTGAATGCATCAATGTGGACTATAAATCAACCAGAAAAGAATCATTTTATGGTATGCAACCTAGGGTGTTGTTTACTACATCATCCCATATATGATATACCCATGTATCCTGGGGCCTTATGGAATTTTGGATATTTGGTTATAGATCTTCAGCTTGACGTCAAAGGATGTCGGGATGTGTATGATTCTTTTGACAAGTATGTTGAAGTGGAAAGACTTGAGGGTGATAACAAGTATCATGCTGAGCAGTACGGTTTGCAGGTAAAATCTGAAACTATTTTTTTTCTTTTAATCTCTTACTTTTGTTCTCAAGCTGAACTTTTTCCCTTGCATTTATTTACTTGGTGATACCTCTTTTATGTGTGAATTTTACTTTATTTTGTATCCTTTTACTTTTTTATTGTTCAGGTTTGACTTAAATGATTGTTGTTTATTTTTATCTCTCTTAATTTTCCTTTGTGCATTACACTGGAGTTAACTTTTGGCACAATGGTACAGCCTTGTTAGAATCCATAACATGAGAGAGAGAGAGAGAGAGAGAGAGAGAGAGAGAGAGAGATTCTGATATTATTCAATTGTATATTGTGAAAGACTTTCTACATACCTATATACTAATGTAGTATTAAGTTATTAACTGCTTACAACAGAAACAGACTCTTAAGTCTTATCTGTTGCACTCTCTAACACCTACTGACACTTACTCTCTAACAAGCCTTGCGACCTATCGCGTTTGTGTGGGCATGGGTATGTGTACATGGTAAACTTGAGTTTCTAAAAATTATGGTACATGTATGGTTATATTAGATATGAATATGAAAATATTAACTTCACACTTTTGAACTAGAAGTTCATAGCATTCTGATTTTAGTTTCAATAAATTTCCGAAGCTACACCAAATAGGCAGAAGAAATATAAAGTGGTGGCAGCCTCTTAGGTAGACCTTAATATTTGAAGTGGTGGAGTGTGTGTTTTTCATTTGGTAGGAATATAGGAAATATTAGCAGCAAAACATCATGTTTGCATGGACTGACTTGTCATATTGACTCATGGTAGTGCGCTAGATGCCTAGTTAATAGATTACTCCGATAGTAAACAAAAAAGAGTACCCAGCTATACATAGGTGTATCCAATGCATATACTACTGACTACGTTCTTTCTATAGTAGTCAATCCCGGATAGCGGCGCGTAGCGGCCGGCCTCAAAAGTGGGATAGCGTGATAGCGCATAGCGGGATGGCCGCTATTCTGAATTTTTTTATGTAATTTTATATCATTAATAGTTTAATACTATATACATATAAATAGCAAACAATGTCAAATATTGCCTAAAATTCATAACATTCATAATTCATAATAGAAATAAAAATCATAAGTCTTGAACAATAACACACAACTAATAACTTCTCAAAAGCAAGGTAAAGAAGTTGAATTTGCAAATCTGAATGAAGAATGAAGCTTAATTCTTTCAATTTTGACCTATAATGGCCCTGAGAAGTCCTAACATGCCCATAAAAAGGTTCCCCAACGATTTAAAACGAAGGGGCTTGAGTCATTTTCTCCTTCGTTCATATAGCGCCGCTATTTCCCGCTATTGGCCGCGATCTGCCGCTATTTTGGCCGCTATTCGCGCCGCTACGAACGCTATTGTGAAGTTGGCCGCTATTTCATCTCAATAGCGGTAGGGAGCCGCTCCGCTCCGCTACGCCGCTATAGCGCCGCTATTTGCCGCTATTGACTACTATTCTTTCTACTAGTATGGCAGTCATTAATGGGACAACTAGTATCCTTGTATCCTTATAGGTTCTAGTTGTGGAGCCAGCCTCCCTTTTTATGAAGGTAAGGCTCTGTACACATTAAAACTTCGTTGATGGCATGACAATGATGGGGGCCTGTTAGAGTATGTACACATACCCATGTCCACACAAACGCTATAGGTCACAAGGCTTGTTAGAGAGTAAGTGTTAGTTTGGTGCATCTGGTTTTCCATGTATTTCTGATAGAAAAATCCGTGGCTGCTAAGGTCATCATATAGCCTTGACCTTCTTTAATCACCCAGAGGTCTGGGAGCTAAAGGTCCAACCAGAAGAGGTGTTAGTTGTCAGGTAGAATACACAAGGAGTTAATGAAAGATTGATCAAATGGAAGCAGTTTCCTACATGTGTGAATTCTTTGGAAGAGTTGTCAGCAATTGAAGAATAATTCCTTGAATTCCACTTTGGGGACAAGGTGTGTTTGAAAAGGGCAAATGTTATAACTAAAGTGTATGTAAGGAGGGGGAAGGGGCAGGATGCACCGAGTCAAGTCTGAGCCTGAGAGGGGTGTAACTAACTGCAGGTGTGAGCAGGGAAGCATGTATTTTAGTTTTTGAGAGAAGAAATGATAAAGGCAGGGGGAGAGTGACTAGGAGGTAGGCGGGAGTTGGGCGGATTTCGAAATACTAGGCACTCTCGAAGTTGTCTAGATACTTTCAAGTTTTTCTTCTTTCTTCTACATTTGGATCTGAATTTCATTGATTTAGACCTGTTACTTGCAATACAATATAATTTACTTCTACATATATTTTATATATTTTTCTGGTACCTATCATTTTCTTGCATAATCATTATGATTAATTTTTCAGGAGGCTAAGAAGGGTGTCTTGTTCATTGATTTCCCTCCTGTTCTTCAGCTTCAGTTAAAACGATTTGAATATGATTTCATGCGAGACACTATGGTAAAGGTTAGTATTAAATTCAAGAATCTGGATGAATCCCTCACTTTATCAGTGTACATTTTTCAATGAACTATTTTCTGTCATAGTTTCATAGATTTATTAAATTAGATAGGAAAGAAGCCTATGTTTGCTAACTTTTTTTTTTCCTGGTTTCCCCTACTTTACAATTTTCTATGCATCTCTCTTATCCTTTTGGTTAATGACTTAGTTAATATCATTTTGCATGTTATTATACTGATGATGCAAATACTTAACAGTGTACTTGTATTTTTGGGTTACATAGCTGAAGTGATGGTTGACATTAGAGATTTTTAGTTTATTTGTTTGGGTTACCTCAGTTCAGAAATTATATATGATGAGGTAATTCAAGTATCATTTACTTGAAATAAGTGATAAGTGATATAGTTTTTTTATTTTATTTTATTTTTATTTTTATATATATATGGTTATGATCGTTTGTTTCTAAATTGTTATTTTTGGCCTTTGTTTACCATGGTCCCCTCTCCCCATTTTATTATTGTATCTGTAAAATTTTCTTTTTACTTATGACACCTGTAACATGACTGACCCTCCAATTGATTTCCAACAGATCAATGATCGCTATGAGTTCCCGTTAGAGCTAGATCTTGATAGGGGCAATGGCAAGTATCTATCTCCTGAAGCAGATAAAAGCATTCGCAACCTTTATGTACTTCACAGGTATTGATATTTTCGCCCATTGATCTTATTTAGTGGAAAGCTCTGTTTAATGAAATCTTCCATGTTCCCAGTGGAATTCCTGTTTTGGAACAAGAAACTTAGGCTACATTTTTCTGTATGGGTGAAAAATAGTAAGCTGGAAAATTTAGGAAAATCACTTCAGTTTGCTTCTTGCAATCAAAATATTGGAAGCATGAAATTGAAGTCTGAACTGTCTGTCACCACTCGTATAGTTTGAAAGTGAAACTCAAAGCCATTTTTTTACAAAGCCCTATGGACTCTTTAGAAAAATAATATAGAATCATTCATGTATCTTTATCCAATATAGAAGGTACAGTCCTACATCTTTATGAAATATGGCTTTTCTTTTGATTAATAATTTGTAATATACTCAAGGATCTTGTCTGCATTATTATTTGTTTTCAGTGTTTTAGTTCACAGCGGTGGGGTTCATGGTGGACACTATTTTGCTTATATCAGGCCAACTCTATCAAATGAATGGTATGCATCATTGCCAGAATTATTTTGAATTTATAAATTTATTGTTCCGTTCTTCTAGCAGTTTTTCATTTTGCTATTTTTTTTCTTCTTTGATGAAATCTGACATGGTTAGTGACTCTGGACCGTATTGGCCGCTAGGAAATACAAAAATAAAAAAATGTGTTGTGTCAGGCTGCACACTGATTCACATGTACAACTTCATGAAAATTAAGTGACAATTTTTATGTTCTTTACACAACTGAATTTTTTGTAAAGGTGCACAACATAGGGCTTTGATATCGAACGAAAGGAAGCTCTATTTACTGTTTTTTTTGGGGTGTTTTAGAGCTATTGGATTGGGTGATTATTTGGATGGTTTGGGGTGTCATTAAGACGTCCAACTCTTAGAGTTTTCTTTTGTCTTGTCCTGTCTTCAATCTTTGATGGTAGAAAATGTATATCATAGGAGGAATAGCTTGTGTGATAAGTATCCATGTATCATGCTTAAGAGTTTTTGAAGTCCCACATTGATGAGATATGGATAAATAAGTTCTCATTAATGGTAAGGGTAATCCTCACCCCTGAGATAGCTTTTGGGATACAGTCAGGTGCTAGCCCAAATTCTCAAGATGGTATCAATGCCTATCATAGATCGGATATATCGGGCCACCCGCTAATATTCAGACCTGTAAACTTTATAGTCTAGATGTCCCGCCCTCAGCGTAAAAGGGGTTGGTTAAGGTCTCACATTGATTAGAGATATGCCTAAATAAGTCCTTGCATGGTATGGCAAACCCCACCTTTGAGTTAGAGTTAGTCCCTAGCTTCAAGAACAGTGGTTTTCATTGCTATAAGTAGTTATTGTGTATATTTGTAATCATTTTCATCCTATCTCTATTTTTCATTGGATGAATGACTAGCGTGATGGGCATTCCCTTATTTTTAACTGTTTATGATCACACCTCCTTTTCCATTGTATCTTAACCTTTTTAAAAAAAAAAAATTGAAAGCACAACATAACATGCTTGTTCAGGTTTAAATTTGACGACGCACGAGTGACGAAAGAAGATGCAGATAGGGCCTTAGAAGAGCAGTATGGTGGTGAAGAAGAGGTACTATTATGTTAGCGTTGATTTGTGGCTTTTTCCATGAATAGTTGGCTAATGTTCTTTGTCTTGGTGAATATTCTTTTTACATTGTTATCATTTTTTTTTGTTGGTGATTTTCTTGGGTGCAGTTACCTCATGCCAATCCCGGGTTCAACAACTCTCCCTTCAAATTTACAAAGTACTCAAATGCATATATGCTTGTTTATATACGTGCCAGTGACAAGGATAAGATAATTTGTAGTGTGAATGAGAAGGACATTGCCGAACACCTTAAAGTAAGATGTTTGACTCATTGATGTTGTATGATTTACTGTTATATTTCTGATGTAAAAATCCTTCAATCAACTTTACATTTTAGGCAAGATTGAAGAAAGAACAAGAAGAAAAAGAGCTGAAGAAGAAGGAGAAGGCAGAGGCTCACTTATATACCATCATAAAGGTTACAACTCTATCTTCCCTTTATTGAAAATTTTCTCCCTTTAGATGCTTTCTATGGTATTTATAGTCATTAGAGCTGGTTCAGTGATAAGTTATTGATTATTTGGGCGCAGGTTGCACGCGACGAAGATCTGTTTGAACAGATTGGAAAGGATATATTCTTTGATCTAGTGGATCATAACAAAGTGCGAAGTTTTCGTATCCAAAAACAAATGCCATTCTTGTGTTTTAAGGTTTGAAATTGTGATTTATCAATATATTTGCATGTCATTATTATTCATCTGTTTGACCATCCTTGCTTTGTCCATTTCATTTGGCATTCTTGCAAAACATTTACCCTCAAATCCTTTTCATATGGCAATTAATATAATCTCACAATTGCTTAAATACATTTGTAAGATATAAAATTACAAAGTAGAAAACAGTTTCTGAGTGCTGACACAAATTTGAAGTGTCCATTTATGGAAGTATGAGATTTTTATTGCCTAAATGGAATCTTCTTCTTTTGTCTTGCTGAGCTTGTGCTGCTGGATTTCTTTCAGGCTCCCTGGATGTTTATTTAACATGGATGTATGTGTTTCCTTTAGATAAGTGAAATTTTTAGTTTTAGTGATGACCTTATCAGCAAGGTAGTCAAAAATTCAAAATCAGTATTATGACTTAGGTGTTAATCATAAATCGCATAATAGTAATATTTAGCAAAATACCTATATATATAACTAGAAACATAAATAACAACAGTGCTTTGCTTCCTGGAAGTTTATTATAGCATAAATAACAACAACAAAACAAAAACTCTGTAAATAAAAGTTGTACTCATAAGTCATAAAAGAGAGTGGGGGAACAGAGATGCTTTATGAACAGAGTGGGTAACAGAAAAGTTTCCCAAACAGTGTTTGCAGCTGACTTATAAAATAAGGTGATTGGCTAAAATTTTACTAAAGAACATAAAGGGTTTTCATTAACATCCTGAGTGATTGTGTAATCTAGTTCCATTGTTGTTTTTTTCATAATCTATTTTCCCCCTTTTCAATGGGGGATCCCTTGACCTCTTAATTTCTCGTGTCTTTCTTCAATTTATCCTGGTTTTCTTCTTCTGTTAAAATGTAACCATGACATGATACCTTGAACCTTGGTTTCTTCTTGAACCTTGGTTTTTTCTTGAAACTTGTCATGCAAACCCATCTCAGAATTGTAATATAAAACTAACGATGTGTTTTCTAGTAACAACTTTCAACATCTACCTGCTGCCTATCAAGTGGCAGATGTTCGCACATAATGCCCTCAATGCTCGAGAGTCACTATTACAAGATGTATTCAGAGAGAATCTATTTCGTCTGTTATTTTTCTCTAATGTCACCATCTAGTTACTGTTACAAGAATAAAGAAATATAATTGTAAATAAAAGAAGTATAGAGCTGAATAGGGGGCTGGGGATTCTGAGTTTATGCCTACACAGACCTATTTGTACACTGAATCTATAATTAAGGTAGCTTCCTGTGATTCGAGAATCTTCACTGGGTAACTAATTCTGAATCTGTTAGAAGATTCTGTTGCACAATTTGAGCTGTCAAGCTGTACTGTTATACATGATGAGTTGTGACTAGAGACTTCTCAGCTCTAACAGCAGTACTTAGAGACATGCAGACTACATCTGTAAACACTACTACTCCTGTAAAACATATTACATACATGTGTTCTGTAACTAATATATCTGATAGTAAGCGCTGTTGTACTTCTCTTCTGCTTGGTGGGGTCAAAGTTCTGTCCTAAAATTATGTGATCTTGAAACATTCTTGATTCACACGAAGTCTAGTTATGGTATTTAGGTTTGTTAAATAAATTTCCTTTAAACTAGGGTTGATCAGTTTTTTTGAGAGGCTAAAATAACTATGGGCCTATACTTGGGTTCACGCTGTAGCACTTGGGTTCTAGAAGCCTCTCATAGTAGCAAACATGGTTAGAGTTCCGGTTAGGGGTATTTGTTCAGGCAAGGTTCTCGTAGAACTTGTCGGTTGTAATAGCTTACACAGTAAGCTATGCATCTCCCTGTAAGTGCTCTGAAGTCAGTTTGGCAATGAAACATTACTGAGATCTCATTTTCATTCTTACTGTTTAGATTCTCTTTCTTTTCTTGGATTCTCTAGATTACAATTCTGCTGTATCTTTTGATGATTCATAGCTGCTTAAATGTTGTGGGACTCTTATTTTAAATGATGTGCTCATATTTGTTGAAAGCATGTATGCTGTACACATCTTTGCTGACTTGTAATTCTTTTGTTATCTGGTGCAGCAAAATTTGATTCTATATTTTCTTCATATATTTCTGACAATGAAGCTTTTATCAGGAAGAAGTTGCTAGAGAGTTCGGTATACCTGTCCAATATCAACGTTTTTGGGTGTGGGCAAAGCGCCAAAACCACACTTTCCGGCCAAATAGACCTCTGACACAGCTGGAAGAAGAACGACCAGTGAGTTCTACAGTCTACACTAACTTCCAATGCTTCGTGTCCATAAATTGCATGGTGACCGGCATGCATTTTTACATATAGTATTAGTCACCTTATTCCTCACCTTTATCATTTTTTACATTTTATTTCTTTTTCCTTTTGAATGTTCAAGGTAATTTTGGGCTTCCCTTTCCACTTTGTACCATAATATAAGTTGCCTTGTTAGTGCATACTAATTTACATTGGAAATGTTTTTACAAGTCTAGTGTTCATAAACACAATGAAGAGTATAAATTTTCTTTATATATGTGCTGGGGTGCATAAAACTTGTTTAGCTCTGGAGTAAGGATGGTCTTCCCCTTGTTGACATGTTCCCAGATACATTCTCTATAATATATTGAGGCTTTTGAGTATGATTCTTGAAAATTACACCTAAATTATTGTTTGAGAGATTAGTGATCCTCCTTCTTGAGCTATGACAAAACGATATCAATTTTGCAGAAGTGGTGTTTAGGATCAGTTGTATATGTAGAGGCTCCCTATGATATCTCAAACAGTCTGTTCTGTTATGATTAGTTAAGAGATTAATTGAGTCAGCTGAGTTAGTCAGTGACTAGTTAGAGTCTGTTATACTTGGAAGATGCGCTGGCAACCCGCATAAAGTTTTTTTGTTGTCATTTATAATCATTCAATAGAAAAGCAGATTCCGAATAATTTTTCTTGCCGAGCATTTGTAGGTGGGACATTTACGGGAAGGTATAACTAAGGCAAATATTGCAGATCTGAAGTTATTTTTGGAAGTGAAAGTAGGGCAGGTACTGATTTCTTTGAAGTTTCATCTTCATTCCTAATAATCTAGTCATGAAATCTCAAAAGCATATGTTGTTCTCTCTCCGGCTAACTTGTAATTGACTCGGGTTTGTTATTTATATGATGTGTAGGATCTACAGCCTATTCCCCCTCTCGAGAGGACAAAAGAAGATTTGTTACTGTTCTTTAAGCTTTATGACCCTTTGAATGAAACACTGCGGTAATTGCTCTGGCACTTATGTTTTAGAGAAAAAATACATTTAATTACTCAAAAGCCTTCTTTATTTTCTCAGGTACGTTGGGAGCTTTTATGTGAAAGCTAATGAGAAGCCTTTGGATATATTGACAAGATTAAATCAAATGGCTGACTTTGCTATTGATGAAGAAATTGACCTATTTGAGGTTTTGTCATGCAACATTATTTTCTATTATTGTAACATAAAGGGAGAGCAAAAATTCTTACATTTTGTTGTGCATATTCAGGAAATCAAATTTGAACCCCATGTCATGTGCGAACCTGTTGACAAGGGGTCCACATTCCGATTCAATCAGGTATAAATTATACATGACTATAGATTTTTCTTGGTGCTTTCTATGCTTGCTTGACGTTCATCTTTTTAAGTTTTTTACAAACAGTCATGTCTGACCTAGTCTCTCTGCTATTGGGTCGCCCCTCATTGTTTTTGACTGTTGCTTCTACCTTTTTGTTATTGTGAAGCTTGAGGATGGTGATATTATTTGCTACCAGAAGCCATCCAAAGTTGTAAGTGGTGAGCAATTTCGGTATCCTGATATTCCTTCCTTCTTGGAATATGTGCATAACCGTCAGGTATGATTAAGAGGATTATAACTTCTATATAAATTTTAATATTTTTTCTCTTAATTTTGATATTTCCTATTCAAAGAAGCACGGATACTCCAAAGTAACTGGTTTAACTGTGATATGAATAATACGGTGGCCTCTTTCCATTCATTTTAGCTGGAATGTTCATCTGTACTGATAATTTGAAAATTCTCCTCTCGTGGTCAAGTATTTAATTGCACCTCTTAACCTCAAAATAATCAACACATTATTCAAACATTGCCCGAATATTTGAAAGCATATGCATTCTAACGATTGAATACTCAAATTGATTATTGATAAAACAAAACTTGCATTACTGAATAAATAAAAGTATCACTGACATGAATTTACTCTGATCTAAAGAAAACTAAGCCATATTTGTAAAACTAAGCAACATCATAGGAGCTGAAGTTAAGATAAGAGAAGCTGTGACTTTCTGTTCATAAATTTGATTTGGGACTAGAACCTAATAACAGCATTATTGAGCTTTTCTCTCTATGTCCTTTTATATAAAGCCCCTTAAGTTTGCAGCTCTTGGATCTAGGATAGTATTTTTAATTAGTTAAATGTTACTACTCAAACTCCCTGATTAGTCACAAAAGAAAATGCTGTTGAATATCTTGTGGTTCACATTTTAAAGGCATATGAATATTGCATAATTAAGTAGAAACCAATACGTGGCTGCTTTGCCGACAAATACAATCTATAGTCATAGCAAAAAGTTTAATAATTTAATATAGCTTAATAATTTTGGGTTTTGGAGACTACTTCTGCACAGTGTAATGGTTCAAGTGCTTTTCAGTGTATAACATTATTTTTATTTTTAGGTTGTACGCTTCAGGTACTTGGAGAAACCAAAAGAGGACCATTTCAGTCTCGAGTTGTAAGTTTCTTTTGTACCTAATCAATTAGTTTTTGATTATTATAAATGTAGATAAATGCACTTAAATCAAATAAAATTGATACTTGCATAGAAAACCCTTCAAAAACTTCCATACAACCCATTGGTTAGCACCTTGGTTGATTGTAACTTTTTCCGGATTGTCAATATATATTATGTGCACCTCCAAATATTTATATATGGTAATTCCTTTCTACTTTGTGATCATCTAGGTCAAGGATCAACACATATGATTATGTTGTTACAAGAGTTGCTCAACATCTTGGTTTGAATGATCCTTCTAAAATCAGACTCACATCTCATAACTGTTACTCCCAGCTACCTAAACCCCAGCCTATCAAGTACCGAGGAGTTGAACATTTATCTGACATGCTGGTTCACTACAATCAGGTATTATTCACAAGTACAAATCTTGATAAATTCTGTTACATTTAAAGTTGTTCCAGTTTGCAAAGTTTTCAAAATTTCTGTCTGACTTACTTGGGCTTCCGATATCATGAATTATTTTATTTTGCTTTCATTTCTAGACTTCTGATATACTATACTATGAAGTACTGGATATCCCTCTCCCAGAATTGCAATGCCTAAAAACACTTAAAATTGCTTTCCATCATGCTGCCAAGGATGAAGTGAGTATTGTTAACGGCTTCATTCACCTTTTACTACCTAATTTTGTTATATTAAGTTTCATACTTGTAACAGAACTTTCCTTCATCAGGTGGCGATTTATACTACTAGATTACCGAGACAGAGTATTGTGGAAGATGTAATCAATGATCTTAAATCGAAGGTAAACCATATACTTGAAGTTTATGTTATCCTGTTAGCCACAATTAATTATACACTGTAGAGAAATATCAAAAGCAGTTTTTCACCATGAGGGGTTGGTTACATGGATCGATTGCCATAACGTCTTATCATAAATCATGTCCAGAGACATCCCATTTAAATCTAAATCCTTCGTAATGGTTTAACTCTTGGTCTTCCTTTATCTTGAACTTTTGGACTCCCCTGCATCTACTCTCTTTAATGGGTCTTGCAATTTTTTCCGTACATGTCTAGCCATCCGAGTGAGATCCAACCATACTTTGCACATTAAGTGTTATCCCAAATTTCTCAGTCATCCAACTATCATAACATTTTCATCTTGGCTTTCTAGTTAAAGCATGTATCATCTATAAATAGCATGCATCATTGCATCATCTTCTCAACTTGTTTATTAGGGACATCCATTGCAAGTAAATGTGCGAAGTTAAGTTACTTAAATCTTTTATGCAGACTCCCACACCAGATTTATATGATTCTGCGATATTTTGATATATATCAGGGCCAGTTCAATTGGAAACTAAGAGTATTCAATTTCTTCATATTTAAATTCAATAATAATAACTTGAAATCCTAAGATAGATGATATCATTGATTTGCCTTATATAATTGATTCAGAAAATCTTAATTCTTCTTCTATGCAAGTCAAACCTAAGGTAGCGTTTGGTAGATAATTTCTTCATATTTAAATTCAATAATAATAAATTGAAATTCTAAGATAGATGATATCATTGATTTGCCTTGTATAGTTGATTCAGAAAAACTTAATTCTTCTTCTATGCAAGTCAAACCTAAGGTACCGTTTGGTTGACAGGTCCCAATGGGACGGAATGGAATACTCTTAAAAAAATTTCACTGGAAAAATTACCTCTAACTTATGTTTGAAATCTTAGTTATATTATAATAGAAAAGTAATAAAATAAATCATACATATAAATATTATTATAAATTAATATGAGCTACAAAGTTATCATGTGTTTTTTTTTTGTTACAAGAGGAAAGTAAAGTTATCATGTGTTTAACTATATTAACAAAATTATGCATGTTTTATAAAATTAGCAGTTTTTTATCAATCTAGTGCTAATATTTTATTATAAATTAAAATATTAAAAAAATAAATTTGTATATGATATATATAGACATATACATATATGAAAAATATATTCAGCTCAATTCAATTATTAATGCACAATCAAATATTAAACATGACGGTGTTATATATGTAATCAAACTTATGGTTTTGTTTTAATGAAATTGTTTTGTTCTGACACAACACGAAACATTATTATTCTTTTCTATTCTTTTATGTTATGTTCCAATCTGTTGCGGCTCATTGTTATGTTATATTTACGACGTATCTCAACACTATTAAATGTGGTCCTTAATTATCAACTAGATTTATTTATATTGTTGTTGGGGTGAGATAAACTTCTGCTGGTTTTAAATATTTTATCTTGTGTTTGAAGCAAACATTCTTTTATTATTTCTTCCATTGTTTTTTCCTTTGGTGGCATGTGACAAACTCTTGTAGTTTTTGCTTTGCTGAAAGTATTTGAAATAATATTGTGTATGGTGTGAAACAGGTGCATTTATCTCATCCTGATGCAGATCTAAGATTGCTTGAGGTTTTCTATCACAAGATCTATAAGGTGCTTAATCAATTAGTTTGTGAATTTTTTCTACTCAAATACTAGTATTAGCTGTAAACATAATTTCCTTGATTGGACTAATATTACCTCTCAATGTTGTCATGAAATGAAAATCACATTGAGCAATATCACTTTGATGAGATGAGGCAATAAGCCTCATTATTACAGTGATGCAACAAGTTCAGGAAAAAATTATAATTATATGTTAGATTACAGTTCTTGAATCTACATATGCCTTCATAGGTTTTTCTTATCATCAGATTGGATACATGTGCTTATCTCCAGTCTTTCATGAGTATATAGAAGTTGATTTATCATTGTCTGAGAGAGGAGATTCTTTATGGCATTATCAAAACTTCTGTTATCTCCAAGTTTCACTTAACCCTTAAGGGGTCTGAGGATGCGTATGATCACAAATATGTTCCAAGCCGGATGTATATGATCTATGTCCTCCAGCTTTAGGGGGAGTGTTGAGATATACAGACAATTCCTGTTATGATAGATTACTGCTATGATAGATTAAGAGAAGATACATCGCTCAGTTATGATAAATTAGGATAAGATAGGATATATTGTTATGTCGTGGTAGATTAGGATAAGATAATATATATTGTTATGTCGTGGTAGATTAGGACAAGATAAAATTTTATTATTTTGACTTTGTAGTTGACTAGGAAACCTAGTATATAAATATTGAACTTCTGAATCAAATAATTATCAATCAACTATTCAAAATATTTCAGTTTCAAAAACTATGATCTGCCTTCTTTTTATTCTTGTGTTATGACAGTCTTTGTGAAGTTTTAAATTGGGCAGTTTCAATAATAATTTTATGTTTGGCCTTCTGCAGATTTTCTCTCTCGGTGAAAAGATTGAAAATATTAATGATCAATATTGGACGTTAAGAGCAGAGGAGGTAACGATTTATTGAGCATTGCCATATGAATTGCTTATAAACTTGCTTAGTCGTTGTCATGAATTCTTTATAAGTAGTGTAGAAATACAAGCTTCACCAGACAGTTTTATTTTAGACATCAGAGACATCGCTTAAGTCTCTGACATCCTTCATCTGTATGCTATAATGGGTTGATATAATTTTATTTCCTGCTTTTGAAGATTCCTCAAGAGGAGAAAAATCTTGGCCCTGAAGATCGATTGATTCATGTTTATCATTTCATGAAAGACACTGCACACGATCAGGTGGTAACATCAAATTTCATTGCTATAAACATATGTTGGGTTTCAAGTAATTGAATCATACTACTATCTCCAATATAATCATATTACTATCTCCAATATAATCATATTAATATTTCTAATACGATTATAATATTTTTTGACGATTGCATTTTTTTATTCTCCCTTTTGTTCGGAATAAGCAGCAAATTCAGAATTTCGGAGATCCTTTTTTCATGGTTATCCATGAGGGTGAGACATTGGCTGATGTCAAATTGCGAATACAGAAAAAGTTGAACGTTCCAGATGAAGAGTTTTCAAAGGTATATACAAGCAAATTAATTCAATCATCTGCACTATTCAGGCATTTTCACGCATGGTTAACTTTTTGTGCACCAACATATTGCTAATGAGCTTCAAAAAAGAAATTTATTGGATTTTCAGCTTCCATTTGTAAATTTTCTTCATATATTATTTCCGTCTATGCTTCAATCACTTTTTGTTAGAATTTGAGATACATGGAAATGAGATAGAATGAGAAAATGTTTTACAGGATTTTCTAAGAAAATTGATATAACTGTACCACTTTGTTCATCTACTCAAAAAAATTCCTTTTCTATTTCTTTTTGGATACCATATTAAAATTTGAGTTAAATCTAACTCAACCCAAATCCCAAAAGCTGGCTCCAGGTTGTGAGAATTGCCTAAGCCATATAAGAACTATTTTAGTCAATATCTCTAGTCTATTAGGGATCTGAACACACCTCAAACCAAGCATGTGGAGCATAAAGTTTGCATGGCTATACATCTGTGCATAGCCCAATACCAAATCCAGGATAGGATTGGATTCCATGTCATTTACCAACTATCCAAAAGCTAATGTTAGTGAGTAAAGACACTTTATATTATATTTCTACAAGAGGGTTTTGTGAAAAACAAAATTGATATTAGTGTGGAGAGTGAATATAATTTGATGTAAACTACAAAGACTATTCTTAATGAGCTTTAAGTACATTGTACAATGGGTTTCACCATGGGATCACCACACACACGACAAGCTTTTGGTGCGAACTACATTAGAGCCACTTAAGTCTTAACAAAGAGTTGCACACTAAAACTATTGATATAATTTTCCATGTGTTGGTTTTTCCAGTGGAAGTTTGCATTTATTTCTCTTGGTCATCCTGAGTACCTACAAGATTCAGATATTGTTTCCGCCCAATTTCAGGTCTCTCTCTCTCTCTCTCTCTCTCGTGTGTATGTGTGACTTTTCATTTTGGGTTTGATTTCATTTAGGTTTAGTTTGATTTTTACACGCTTAAGTTATTAAAATTTTACACTGTTTGAATGTTTAGAGAAGAGATATATATGGTGCTTGGGAGCAATATCTTGGACTGGAACACACTGACAATGCTCCAAAAAGGTCCTACATAGTCAACCAGGTAAATGATTTTCAGGAAACTATTGCTCCTTTCTTTGTCTTGGATGACCTGTCTCAAGATTGAAATGTAGTTGTCACTAACATTGAAAATTCAGCATAGACTAAATTGATATATAGATTAAGATGAAAGCTCAGTATTACTTTCTTTACATGGTTCTTTTCTGTTGTTTCTAAGAAAACTTGGCAACCTATAGAATTAATGATCAGCTTGATTTCGAAAACTAATTTCAACCATAATTCTGAATGTGATTAATGCAGCATGTTGTGAACTTTTTATCCAGTGCTCTAGGTTGAAGTTCTACAAACTATTTTTCTTTGGGTATAGGTCCAAATTGCATTTGAGGGATCATATAACTCAGACAATCATTTATAAGGAATTCTGATTGGCATACATGCGTGCGTGCGCATGTGACTAGTGATAACTTTCAAAAACTAAATAACCATAAATCTACCATGTGAACAATTTTCTCGCTTGTTGAAGACTTTTTTGTGCATTGCATACATACATTCAAGTTGAATAATTGTTAAATGTTTCTGTTATAATATATGCTATTAAAATGCCTATTGAACTATTGGAAACTTCTATCAGGACATCAGGTTACATTGAGATCAGCTCTTAGTGGGGAAATTTAGATGATGGTGATGATGTTTACAATGTGATGCATAAATAGAAAAAGGTGTAGCGGAAATGATAGTGTTTTGGTGGGTGAGCATATAGTACAATTAAAAAGAGACTTGGAAGTTGGAACAGTTGTATCTGAGACAAAAGTTAGGAGCACCTATTGACAAGACGAGATGACAGAAGCTCGTTTAAGGTGTTATGTTAGAATAACATGAGAGGCTTAGGTGAAGAGGTGAATAAAAAGTCAGATAGTTCGATTAAATTGGGTAAAGGATGACATTAAATCTGGCCTTGTAGTGTACGAATTGATTTTTCTGACAATTTGGGTTTTGATAGAGCTGAGTGGCATCAATTAATCTATTTAGCCAACTCAGTACATAATAAGAAAAAGCTTGTTGTGGCTAGTGGAAAATTTTCATTATTGCTGTATCTTCAGGTCTTGTGCTAAAGATGACTGCTATGTAATGAGGAAGAAAGAAGACTTAGAATAAGTCATGTTCTGGATTAGTTGAACAATAAAAGCTAATCTGAACCCATACAGACATGAATTATGCTGTATTATGCTCTCATGTCCTATAATTTCGTAGTATAATTTTGCTCTTTTTTTCAACTACTGTACCCTACCTCCCTCACTGGAATCATAGAGATCAATTTTATTTAACACTCCAAACTAAAGTTGTTTTCAGCTTGATAAAATTATTGGAATGGTGCTTTACTATATGCACATGAGATTTGATAATGTCTACCAAATGCAATAATTGCTAGAATGCAAGTCACTGTAAATAATTTCATTTGCAGATTTCAGAAGCCTACAATGACCATTTTGCAATTTTGCAGAACCGGCATGCATTTGATAAGCCAGTAAAAATCTACAACTAGATGAGGTCTATATCATGCCTTATGCCAGTGGCAGCTGCAGCTTTCTGAAGGTGGCAAGCTGGCATTAGAAATGTAGAGTTGCTGTCAATCACCTCATGCGAATTCATCTGTTAATCTTTTTGACTTCATACCTCTGGGAATAGGTATAGAGCCTTGAACAGTGCTTCCTGATGGTTAAAACTCTCTCTCTCAAGCACTCATCTCTATGGCTGTTTGGAGATTGATTTTTATTTCCTTTACATAAGATTTTGGGTTGAATTTTGTGTATAGAAGCTATAGGTATACCGTATACATAGCCGATGTCTATGTCTGGTCCTTCCATTCTGGGCTTTTCGTTGGCTTTCCTTGGAGATATAGGAAGATCAGGATTGTGCATATGTTTTTGAAGGGCCCTCATTGTAATTTGGTTTGTATGCCTTTGTCTGACTTTAAATTTTTCTTAAAGGCACATAGATTTGCATTGAAGAAACAGAAATTTTCCCTTCAATTTGTTTATCATCTTTGATAGCTGTTTCTCTATTTTATTCTACATTTGCCAAAAGGGCCCCTGTTCAAACTGATCTGCACCAGTTCCTTCTATTGTCGTCCTTATTTCTTGAATGGTGTCATGATTCAGGGTGATCAACTTCACAAACGAGGGCCAGCTATGCTTACAAATTTGGATGTAGGTTCCCCGAAAATATAACTGATCACAATATTGCCGACAATTTCATCCAGATTTGAAGATGTATTCCTTCTATCTATAGGGACACATATCTCATAGTATCGATTCCTTGTTTGTTGTGTCAATTTTGATGTTGGTCGTGCATGTCTAGTCACAACGTAGTCTTGTGACTTCTTCAAATAGTCATGTGAACTTCAAAAAATGTGTGATTCCAAGTTTAAGACTTGTTCTGGGCATTTGCCGCCGTTTAATCTCTTTCCTTGATCTGAATGATCATATAAATTGATTGATGGGTCAGAGTTTACTAGAATTTTAGTTATAGGTGTTGTCTTTAAAGATTTGGACACCCGCTCTCATTGCATGTCATTGGAGCTCCACCTTCGACCTACCATTTTCTCTTTTTGTTCCCTTTCGTACAAGCCCCCACCTCTCCCCTTTCAAGAAGTCTCCTCCCTGAGGGTTCCTTTCCGTGGGTCATTGTAAATTTCTCCCCTCTATGATAAACTTTGTTGTTATCATCTTCCCTTGCTTTAAATGTCATAGAATTTTCTTTACTGTAGTAAATAATATTAAAAATATTATTTAACTATTACGGGTTTGGCTACAGTTCAACCATCAAATTTTGATGTTGTGTCTTGATTGGTTCAGTGGTCGATTAGGTTTTCAGAACATTGCTTGCTTCTCGTCGATTGCTTGCTTTCCTTCAATCCTGATGCTTTGTCAATGGATGGCAACAAAGATTGATTGGAGATCGTGTCATAGTAAAGGGGTTTCGTAGGAGATCGGAGAGTAAGGGGTTCACGAACAAGCTTTTCTAATGGAGAGGGTTCATTTAGAAATCACAATAGATGGATTACTGTGATTGATGTGGTGTTAGAAATAATTAGCAATATTTGTTTGCAATTGTCAACTTGATTAAAATTATCATTATTTAATATGGATCTATAAATTTAATAAAAGATTTACATTTAAATTATGTTTTGAGTATATGTTATAGCTAACTATTTTTATATTAGACGTTAGGATAATGTAGCCTCCTACCGCTTAGTGCGCTGACCGTGGGGTGAGGGATTAGTCTCACGGCTGTCGGCTGTGGGGATACCTTGGTCAAGACAAAAAAAAAAGAGTTTCCAAAAATTAATATTTTACAAAATAAATATAAAATTTAAAATTAATTTACATGAAGAATTTAGTAAACCTATTTTTAAATAAACATATAAGTTAATTATGAATTAGTTATATTGATATTTGCTAAGTTGCTTGAATTTTGAATTTCTTATGAATTTTTTTCATCTACTATTCTTTCTTTTTGAGAACTTGAACTAGTGATCATTAAACTACCTGAAATTCAAAACCTTTTCCGGATATTAGCATAATTATTATGTTTTGTTACATCGGAAAACCTTAGCATAATTATTATAACTTAGAGACATGATTTTTTTTTTCTGTGTACAATACCCAAATTCACAATCTAACTAGGGGTTCCAAAATCCTAGTCCGACCCAATACCCTCACTACCATAACCCAATTTGTTTCACTGGGTTAGATCAGGCCTGTTTTCAAGTTAAAAATTTACAAAAGTCGTTTCCGAAGACAAGTACCAATTTCTAGGTGTAGGCAATCAAAGGTCCTCCCGTCAAAAGACGTTTTTGGTATTAACCTTAAGTATCCTCTATTGAAGTAATCATATTTAACCTGTATGTGGTAAAAGTAAAAGATATTTCTAAGAGCGTGTCTCCTATGAATTGAACTTCCGATCTCAGGGTTCAAACAACCACTAGCACCCGTTAGGTCGTCAAAAGATTGGTCGAATGCATGTATGCTCAACTCCAATTAAAGAAAGCCATTTAGAAAAAGAGTCTTTCGAAGATCAAAAGAGTAAGTTTATTGCGATACTTGATCATGATCCCTTCAATTATGTTTCAGCTAATGAATCTCTTGATTGTCTATTTTACCTCTAAAGTTGATAATTGTTGGCTTTATTAATCCAGCGCTACGCTTAATATTGTAGTTCCCTTGAGAACTTTGTACTGCAAGGAAATAAAGTTGCGTCTTCACTAACAACAATTGATTTCAGTGTAGTGATAAGCGCTTGATCCAGTGGTATCAGAGCAAGGTCTTGGATTAGAATTCCCTTACTAATAACAATTGCTTTCGGTGTGGTGGTACAGGACCGACCAATGTGTACACCTCATATCCTTTGCAAGTTGAGGTTCGCAGTTAACATCATACCATCGTGAAGGATCGCAAGGTTGAGGGAGAGATTGGGGGCTGGGGGCTTTGGGTGCTAACATGGGAATAAATAAAATAAAAAATAAAACAATATTATAGATGTCACAATAATATATTAAAATTTGGAAGTCACACTAACTAATAGAGAAGATTTGATTGCAAATCATCATAGAATTCTACGACAAAGATATAACACTTTTATTTAACTATATGCATTATTTATTGAGACAATCTTATTCGATCAGAGTGTGATAAAATGTTAAATGTCTTTCAAAAAGTATGTCTCCTTAAGGGTTCATATAATTACATTTTACCACTGTGATCGACAATCAGCTAGACAATCTCCAAGATCACCTTATAAAACACACAATTACATTAAAATAAGGTCTTAAAAGTGCAATTAAATAAAATATTATTATATCAAATGGTTTCAATTTCATGTGAGTAATGATATATACACACTTCATTCTTTAAACACTTCATTTCTACCTCCTTTTATTACTATCTCTCTCATCTTATTATCTATCACATCTCATACTTTCTCTCTCTTACTTTTTTTTTCTCTTTCTATCTCTCTCTTCCTCCACCTCTTTCCACCTCATTTTAGAGGTGTGAAAGAATAAGTATCCATTTCATGTTCACAGCACCTTATTTTAAATCATTCCTAATTCACAATGGATTTAATTAATCACAATAACAATGAAATCAAATGCAGAGAACATTGATGATTTAACGGTACCTCTGTTACATAAACGAATTTGAAAATCTTGTCTCAAAAGAATGAAACAAATGCACCATCATTCCTCATCGAACGTGCTGCTTCCACTTCCAGATCTAGTGCCTCTGTGTTCTTCTGTCACCATTTGATTTCATACTTCAACTTCACATGTCTCCTTCTTCTTCTTCTTCAATGAGGAGGATTATTCAGCTTTTCACTTGAAAGTTGAAGAAGCTTAGCAAACCCTCATTTTGCTGATCCATGGAGTTCACTGAATCTTACAAGCAAACGGGTCCCTGTTGTTTCTCTCCCAATGCTCGCTTCATTGCCGTCGCCGTCGATTACCGCCTCGTCATTCGGGAAACCCTCTCCTTCAAGGTCCTTCTTCTTCTTCTTCTTTTATCTTTGTGTGCACCCATTCTTCAAACACTGCTTCAATTCAATTGATTCTTGTAAATATATAAACTTTTATCAGCATTGCATTTAGAGCTCCAATTTTGCTTTCTGGGTCTCGTGGAGTGCACTGTTCAGCGTTTTCGATCCTGCTGTTCCGTGAAAAGATTTTGTGCGTTCAAATTGGGGAAATTGAGCTTTGAATTTCTAGGTCTTTATTGTTTTGAGTAGATTTTAGGTGACCCTACTTGTGATTGGTGTTACTCTGTGTTTTTGGGAATTTAGAGTCTCACATTGGCTAGAGATACGGCCAATAGCAACCCTCAACTCTTGAGCTAGCTTTTGGGTTGAGTTAGGCCTCCCTAATTCTAATATGGTATCAGAGCCTATCTAGATCCATTTGTTGTGGAGACCTCCCATATTTGGGCCACCCACTGATGTTCATTCCACACTCCAGATGTCCAACCCTGGGCGTGAGGGGGTGTGTTAGAGTCTCACTTGATTGGCCTCTAGCCAATGTGGAGGCCAATGTGAGACTCTAACATTCTCTTATGTTTCAATATGCTCTATGTGAATTATATATTACTTTGCTAACCTACAAGTTTTCCATCCGAGTCATTGATTAAGCAAACTCAATACAAAGAAGATGCATCTGGTTCTCGGATTTTAATAATTTCTTTTTAGCTTATGCAGGTTGTACAGTTGTTTTCATGCTTGGACAAGATTAGCTATATTGAATGGGCACTTGATTCTGAATACATTCTTTGTGGTCTTTATAAACGGCCAATGATACAAGCTTGGTCACTGGCCCAGCCTGAATGGACATGCAAGATAGATGAAGGTCCGGCTGGTATTGCCTATGCTAGATGGAGTCCAGATAGCCGCCACATTCTCACCACATCCGATTTCCAGTTGCGTTTAACAGTTTGGTCGTTGGTGAACACAGCTTGTGTGCATGTGCAGTTGCCAAAGCATGCTTCCAAGGGAGTTTCTTTCACACGTGATGGAAAATTTGCAGCAATTTGCACTAGGCGGGATTGTAAGGACTATATAAATCTGGTATCTTGTCATACATGGGAAATCATGGGCCTTTTTGCAGTTGATACTCTAGACTTGGCTGATATTGAATGGTCACCTGACGATAGTGCTATAGTGATATGGGATTCACCACTTGAATACAAGGTACAGCCCATCATGTCTATTTGCCTTTTCTGTAAATCCTTAACCTCTGAAATTTGGTAATTTAGGTTTTATCAAGTACTTTCAATTAAGTAAAAAAACTGATTTAAAATATTCCATTGAATTTACTTGGTCTGTGAATTTAACAAAACACCAAATTATTACAAACCGACAAACTAGAATTGAAGAGTACTATGGGAGATAGAAATAAAAAGAATGAATCTATTAGTGGTGAATGAAATTCGAACAGAAAAGGGAGACAATACTCCTCGCATGGGTTTTACCTTAAACATAGGGCAAGTCCTTTAAACAACTAAGCTACTGCTCTGTTTCCCTAAGCTAACACATGAAGAGGATGTCGATGGGGACCTAGTATTATATTACAATAAAGAAGGATGAACTCTCCCAATGAAAGAGAAAGGTAATGCAAATCTTTGGGGTCTACATTGCGAAAGGGCCATTACTCTCGCTCAATGACCAGATCCCCTCCCTCTCTTCCCTGCCTATTATTCATAAACAATGTCATGCCCTACCTTCTCGATCTTAAACTAATTAACTGGGTGAGGCTAATACCCTCCCAAAGTTTCACCTTGTCCTCAAGCTGAACTTTAGGATAATATTTTTTACAACCATGATCACACAGCCATCCAGCACTTTCTCTTACCTCTGGACATTCCGTCATCAGCATTACTTAAATTTCTTGCTCTTGTATATGTATCCATGACTGTTCTTTTTCTTCACACCTGAAGCACAAAACATTTTGACCTTTTCTGGCAAATAAGCTTCTGATAGCATTTGTACAGAATTCATCATTGAGCCTCCTCCTCATTTATCATTTTGCATTAGAGACCAAAGTCCACTTTTGCATTAAGTTGTTTTCGAAGATGGGTAGCTCGGTTTTGCTGGATCTTTTTTTTTTTTATGAAAATATCCTTTTTGTTGTTTTCTGCCCGATTCTTCTCCCTCTATTCATACATTTGCCACTTGATGTATCATCATTGATGTAAGTACATCTGAACGTAGATAAGATTGAATTTTAGAGCACTAAAATCTCAAATTGGATTTTATTGGTGTTTACAAGCAACATGTAGCCAAATTTTACACATAATTTATGATCAATGTTTCATGCATGTCACATATCAAATTATAAAATCTATCATGCATGTGTTTTTGTGAATGTTATGTGTCACTTACAATCTGTTGCTTTTATATATTCCACTGGTCATGCTATAAATTAATGTCAGCAATATTTACATTTGTCAAACACTGTCATTTTTGTTTGATATAGGTTCTAATCTATTCTCCAGATGGAAGGTGCCTTTTCAAGTATCAAGCATACGAATGTGGATTGGGAGTTAAAAGTGTATCGTGGTCTCCTTGTGGTCAGTTTCTGGCAGTGGGTAGTTATGACCAGATGCTGCGGGTCCTGAATCACCTAACTTGGAAGACATTTGCAGAGTTTATGCACCTATCTACTGTTCGTGGCCCTGGTTATGCTGCTGTTTTCAAAGTATTCCTTTTCTACACTTTTCATGTTGATGATGTTGCAGTTATGAAAGGCTTGCCTTATTTACATTGTCCCTAAAATTGCAGGAAGTAGATGAGCCACTTCAACTTGATATGTCAGAACTATGTTTGAGCGATGATTTTCCCCAGGGAAATGATGGTGAGCATAATGGTTATGGGAACAAGCTCTCTCTCTCATTTTCCTTTTTTATTTGTTTAGTTTTACTTATTTTACTTGCTCCAAGCAGATTCTCCGGAGGAACCCTTTAGAGTCAGGTATGAGGTAACTGAAATCCCTATCAATTTACCGTTCCAGAAGCCTCCTGCTGAGAAACCTAACCCCAAACAAGGAATTGGTAAGCTATGCTCCTCTAAATTTTGAATGCCATGAGTTATGCGCTTTCTTGTTGCTCAGTTTAATGATCACATAGATAGAAGAAAAAAGACCAGGATTCTTATTTTCATGATAAGTGCAGTAAATAGGAAGAAATGGTATTATTTGATAGGTATGATTTTCTGATTTACTTAATCTTTGGGTTGACTACAAGCATGAAAGAGAACCATTACAAAAAGGACAAAAATGTACTAGTGATTCCCTTCCTAAGGATAGAGCAGGATACAAAGTACAAACTGCTCAAGTAACTGGTAGTATGGAAATGCAACCTTTCATGTTTTAGTGCATACCTTACAATCTACATTGGTGATTGTTAGTATCACGTCGTCATAATATTATTCAGTTTCTCTCTACTCTCTTTTCCTCCTTGGTGTCAAGGCAGTGCCATCCACTATTCAGTTTTATATTCGTCCATCTCAGAAGTTTAAACTAGAAACTATTTATCATTATGTTCTTTTTGGATTTTCTCCCTCTGTAGTTCTGCATACTCTGTTGATGTTACTTTGGTTTCTGCAATATCACTTTGATGGTTGTGTAGTTTCTTATTAATTGTAATTTGCCTGAGTAGACTAAGTGTGTGTGTTTGGATACTGGTTGAATGCAACATGAAAATACTTTCATCTCAATTCATAAGGAGAGTTCCAGTCACTTTTTTTTTATCTCGAAGTGAGTGTTAATGAGTGATGAGTGTTAACGTCCATTTCCTGTGGTGCCAACAGTATCCATATATAGCCTGAACCATCTGATTGTCTCTGGACTAACTGATTGTCTTTTGTGACAAGTTTTTGCATGATGGCTCTTGGAAGATACTACATTAAGATCCCACATGACTAAACTCAATTTTATTGCAGGTATTCTGTCATGGAGCAGTGATAGCCAATATATATGCACTCGAAATGATAGCATGCCTACAGTGCTTTGGATATGGGATGTTCGACATCTTGAGGTTGCTGCAATCTTAGTGCAGAAGGACCCTATCAGAGCAGCAGCATGGGATCCAACATCTGCTCGCCTTGTTCTTTGCACCGGGAGCACCCACTTGTATATGTGGACCCCTTCTGGCGCCTATTGTGTTCATGTTCCTCTGCCGCAATTTAATATAACAGACCTGAAATGGAATTCTGATGGCAGTTGTCTACTCCTTAAGGACAAGGAGTCATTCTGTTGTGCTGCTGTGCCCTTATTGCCAGAATCAAGTGAATACAGCTCAGATGAGTGATGCTTACAAGGGAGTAAAACAAAAATGATGGTAAATTCGAGCGGCCTCTCGGTATCTCTGTGCATTTGTTGGATAAGAGTCTAAGGTTTAAGATCATTCCTGAAGTTGTAAATTCAAAATCAGTGTCAGTGCCCCTCCTATTAGTCAGGGAGGGTATGCTACTGATGAATCATTTTCAGGAGGGGCAATTTAGCAGAGCAATGTAGTGGGAGTTGCTATAAGTGAAAACTTTGTAATGCATTTAAGAAAAATTCAACGGCCATCTTGGCCCTTGTTGTAGTAGCGCATATAGTAACATTCTGGTTTTCCTGATTGATTTTTGAAAATATGTTGTGTTGATTGGAATGCCATCTTTTCTTAAGGCCAGAGGTTATCTTTGCATCGATGGAAATGAATGGAATAAAGTAGGATGAAATGAAATAATAATAGGTTTGGTGGTTTGGATTGTTTAAACATGTTGAAATGGAATGGAAGATAATGTAATACTTTGCATCCCACTAATATTACACTTTTTCTTCCTCTCAAATTTGAGTGAAATTGGGTCGTATCTTTAGGAGGTAAAGTAAGTTCTCACACAATTGATTGAATTTGTTTTTATTGACTTTTTAAATTGAGTAATTACTATTAATGGTGTGATAACTTACTTTGCCCCCTAAAATGAGTTTACTCATTACTCACCTTAGAGAAGTTGAATATATAGAAGGCATTAATATATAGAATCAGAAGACAAGAGAGGAGCAAGTCCATCTAGCACGTTCTCAATCCAAACACGGTCAGGAAACAGAAAAAGCCAAATGAAACATATAGTTAGCGACTATATTGTTGACAATAAACAAAAAGAAGAAAAATACAAAGCCAAAGAACAACACTCCTGAACTAGGGAGCCAAAACAAGACACGACAACATCTTTGTTCGCCAAAGCTCAAAAAGATGAAGACAATCCATCTCAATCTGAGCATCCCGGAAATAGAGATCATGAGCAAGATACTTCACCCACCACAAAGCCAACGCCTCATGGCATGGGGAGAGAGCACATGGTCCACAAACAACGTAGCAGCAGCCACGGGGCATCCAAAACCATCACGAGCAACCATGGCAAGACCCACCTGCGATGAAGAGACAAAGAGGCATCAAAATTAGTGATTAACCACACACTTACATAGTGGGAAACTTATTTGGTCCCTTCTGTGGTGCCTCCTCCCAGATGAAGGTATGGTGCCTCTTCCTATTTGGACCAGTAGGAATGTGGCATGTATTAAATGAGTTGACTTTTCAACATTTTAGAAATGATTTAAAATAATATGAATTGATTTTCTGAAAATATGGTTTTATAAAAAAAAAATGTTTATAAATTTGCTCTTAGGTCCCTCTGTTAATTAATTACCATAGTAAAAGTAACTTATTCAATTGAATTGATATGAACATTCATTCCCCCTCTTTGAAAACTGAAGCAACATTTATCATTCTCAAACCTCACTCTCCTCCTTCCCAAAGTGAAGCTTTTCAGAGAAGCTTGAGAGAGAGACCGTCAGCGACGAGGGACGACGGCGGAGAAGATGAGGGACGACGGCGGAGACGCGACTTAGACAACTTTGCTATTCCAAAGCCCAACATATGCAATACCCAGTCACGTCCAAGCAATGGTGTTAGTCCTGCCATTTCTGCCCAGCGAAACAGAGCTGCAAAGGATTACAGAGATCTTGAGTTTCAAGTCTCCAAGAGACCACACCATTGTCAAAGTCTTCTGCGGAGGTGGGATTGAGATAAGTTCTTCTTTACGTGAGTCAAGAGAACCACAAACCACATCCCTTCTCAACAGCAAAGAATAAAAATTGAAAATATTTCAGAACATTCAGATCATCAAAGCGGCTTCTCCAAAACCTAGGGTACGCTATTCCTAGATCCATCTGAAATGAGGGGCGAGGGATACTAGAAGAGTTGCGATGTTTGTTCAGAAATTTGATGCGAGGGATTATTTTGAGAGCTGGGTTTGAGACCCTGTGAACCCAACCGCGAAACCCCATAGCGACCACCGTACACAACTTCCCTTCTTCAACATCCACCGTAACCATCACCTTCTCCCTCTCGATCTGGGTTTGAGACCTTGTGAAAGTAGATCTGGTTTGATCTGGGTTTAAGGAGGAAGATGAAGAGAAGGTAATGGTTTGAACTCAGAATATGAATAAGCACTTTGATGGCAAAAAATCTCACTTGGTTAAAAGATAAGATGCAACTTTCAAACAATTGCTGAAAGACCCCTCTCAAATTAAAATATAATTCATTTTTTTTTCTAAAAAACAATTGAAATTTGAAGGGAAAAAGAAAATCTGAAACCACTAATACACGTGGCAGTACCTTATTTGCTAAAAGGCTTGGAGGCACCACACCCTTAAACATAGGGAGGCACCACAGAATTTACCAACTTATTTTTAAAGTAAGGTGATTAGATTAAATTAATGTTAGTTTATTCTTTAATTAATTTTTTTATTTTTTAATTCTTAATCATACTAAACTTCTTTACTCAACGTTAGATAGAATTAGATAGAATAAAACATTATTGTATGGTGACATGAAATCGTGGGCATAGAAAAGTCACGTGTGAGGTTGATTGTGCGGATCTTGTCTCTATCTTAGTGGACCCTAATCAAGATCGAGCTAGATACCATATGCAGGCTCATATCCTTAGGGAGATCCAGGGCCTCATAGCTGTGAATTGAAAAGTTAACGCTTCGTGGATTCATCGTGATGGTAATTCAGTTGCTGAGTTAGAGCTCCTTGTGTCGAAGGATTCTCTAACCGTTCCGTAGTTTTGTTACGGTCTCTTTTGTTGTTTCCTCTCCGAGGTAAAAAAAAAATAAAATAAAAAATGATGCCACGTGGTTCGTGACCAGTATCCGTGGCTTTCTACCTCACTCGCCGCGAGAATCACAATTCTTACAGCTCCGAACGAAGGAACCAAAAATGGATCTCTGTTCTTCTCTTTCCAAATTCCACTCTCCATTTCCATCTCTCACAATTTCCCCTCAATTTTCTCTCCATCCACAACTCTTGCAAATCCCCCGAAACTCCTTTTCACAGTGCGGAATCTTCCTCCGGAAGCCGCTGCCGCTGCCGCCGCCGTTTTCCCGCCAAAACAATCTCTCCATCAGAGCCGCCCAGGTTCCAAACGGAATTGAGAATGACGATTTTGTCCTCGAAGATGTTCCTCACCTCACCGATTTCCTTCCCAATTTGCCGGTACTCTTTTGGTTCAGTTTACCCCAATCTGTCTTTACATTTCTTGCTTTTCGAATTATTTTCATCATGTTCTTAGAGTATGATTCTGTGGACTAGCATGGATAATAGATATAGATTGTTCAGTTTTTCCTTAGAGGATGACATATTGGAATTTTCTGGTTCAATAATTTTAGTATATGATTTTTCCAACATTATTTTCAAATCCAAAAATTAATTTTTTTTCTCTTTTCTAGACACCCTTTTGAAGGTGAAGAAGGTTCTTCCATCAAAGCTTAAGACTTTTGTTTGGATAATGTTTCTCAGAGAAGTTAATTCTTTTTTTTTTTTTTTTGGTACATCGGAAAGATAAATTGCACCCGTTAGGAATCGAGGAATCGATCCCTCGACCTCCCCCTCCCCCTACCCAACCCATATGTCCCCCAGCTCCTACCACTTGAGCTATCCTACGGGACCAGAGAAGTTAATTCTTAATACAAGTGAGTGAAGTGACCTGTCACTAAGTTTAATATTAAAATGACTTTACTTTGCAAAAGATAGCAGCATTTTCTGGTCAAGGAAGGGTTATTAGATCTTTTGGATGTATGGTGTTTTTCTTGGTTATTTATGCATCATAGGTTTCTACCTGAACATTTCTTTGGGAAATGGTTGTTTTTTTGGCTTCTCTGTGAACTCAGCATTTGATCTCCTCGGGGCTTTGTCTTATGGATTTACTGAAAAAATCCTATTTCAGTCCCTCATTAATATGTTCATCCTCAATCTTCTCCCATATAGATCAATTTTTTCAATTTAGTTCTTCAGTGGATTAAAAAATTTGTCAATTTTAATTGCAAAAGGATTAAATTGGTGTATATAGTTCGATTGATGAATGAATGCATTGCGAAAGTTAATCTGTCAGGGACTGAATTGAGACGCTTTGTTAAAGGACCAAAATAGAGTTTTTGACAGCCTACTAGCCTAGGTTTTTGCCATTTTGTAAAGTGTTTGGAGGGCACTTTGATATTGTGTTTTGTTGTACTAGTTGTTTGAGGAGGATTCTTTGTTATTTTAAAATATTCTTCTATTCTTCTGCTAAATAATTTTCTTTTTCAAAAGGATGAGCATGGGTGTTTTTGTCCTGTTCTCTTCTAACCATATTGTTGAATTCTGATACTTAATTCATTAATTCCTTTTTTGCAGTCGTATCCAAACCCATTGCAAAAGAGCAAAGCTTATTCAATTGTCAAGTGAGTCCACTTCTTTGCTAAAAAAAAATTAGATGTTTGTAAATTTGCACTGTGACTTCAAAACTTATATATACTGGTTTCTTCTAGTTCACAAACTTTTTTTATGAAATTTTTTAAAAATAGTTTTATACTTTAAGGAATACTTTCGTGAGCCCAGAAGATGCGGTTGCCCAATCTGTAAGTGATATAATCTTCTCCTCCCTCATTTCTTTTATGAATGATTTATATGTCTCTTTTTATCTTATATCTATTCCTTATCATGCATCTTGACCAGATTGTTGTTCAAAAAAGTAGTCCTAGAGGAGTTCATTTTCGGCGTTCTGGACCTCGAGAAAGGGTATACAACTTGGAAATGTCTATGTCCATTTGTAATCTTTAGAAGCTGACAATGCCTTCTCAGTGGTGATATTGCGGTGCTATAGCGCATAAGCGTACCGCTCTAAGCTGAGGGCTCACCACTATCCGCTATTTTCCACTTTGAGGGTTTGACATAGTGGATTTTTGGCTTTCCGCTATTTTCCGTGATCCGCGATTAACAACACTGCCTTCTAATATTAGGTTTACTTCAAGCCAGAAAAAGTACGTGCGTGCATAGTGACTTGTGGAGGATTATGCCCAGGAATTAATACAGTGATTAGGGAAATTGTATATGGCTTGAACAACATGTATGGTGTTGAGGATATACTTGGGATTGAGGTGAGTTTTGTGAAAGTATAATATTCTGACTATCTGTTAAAATATCTCCTTGATTTTGTTAATTGAAGAATTAATGCCTACTATTTGTTTAAATTAATAAATAATTTTTACAAATAATAACTTGATTATTTTGTTGTTTGTTGAATGGTTAATGCATCATTTCTGATTTTTTTTTCATAATAGTAAAATATTTTTAAGATGAAGAGATAAAATTCCTAAGAGAAACTAGGGTAAACAATCCTCCTAAGCAAAGGAAAAACGGCCAAGAAAAGGAAGGATGGCATGAAACAACTAAAATCATAACAATCATATCCATAAAAAAGGGAAGCTGCAAAATATATGCTAAATCAGCATTACATGCTTTTAGCTGTAAAGAGTTTAATTGCTCAAGGTATAAAATTATAGGCTATTTTCATTGATCAATTTTCCTACTGGCAGAAAATTTTAAGATGAGCTTGTTGAGAAGTAAAAAGGTATACTATAAAGTATAAACAAAGTAGAGAGTAGAGACTCTGGGTACCCTGTGGGTAATCTATTATCTTTGATCTTGATTAGACTTATATCAAGGACTTGGTTTCCTGTCATGACCCACATGTTTGATGGTGGCTAAATGAATATCACATGTTAGAAGGATTGATGATGAATAGAGAGTTCTCTTAGGGGTACACGTTTATGTTGATTGAAGAATGTCATGTACATTGCCTAATGTTGACAGTTTTCTTTCAGCGCATTAGTATTTTCTTATGCTGCTGCTGTTAATAGTTGCTCATATAGTTTACAAATGCATGCATTTCATAAGCTTTGGAGGCCCTTATTCCAACAGCATGACCATTATTGTTTGAGTTATGCTATTACTTATTACCAATCTGAGGTCTTAGTTTCTCTATTTTTTTTATGATCATTTCACGAGCTCTCATTATACATCATGTTGCTTCTGAAACTGATTCAGGGAGGATATAGAGGGTTTTATTCGAAAAATACCATGACATTGACACCTAAAGTGGTTAATGATATTCATAAACTTGGCGGCACCTTCCTTCGTACATCTCGCGGAGGACATGATACCCTCAAGATAGTTGATAACATTGAGGACCGGAGAATAAATCAGGTGAATACTAGTTAAACTTTACTCAATTTTTTAGCTTAATTTTTTTTATAGACTATGGTCATAATGCTGAACCAAAGGAAAATTTGATCTTTGTATGTTAGGTATACATTATTGGAGGTGATGGTACCCAAAAAGGAGCTGCACTCATTTATGAGGTAATTGATTCCTCTCACCAAAATTATTGTCTTCAATTTGTCAGTCATGTAGTTGTTATGGAGTATATGAAATATGAGCATCCTTTTATGAAGGAAGTTGAAAAACGTGGTCTTCAAGTGGCTGTGGCTGGGATTCCAAAGACAATTGATAATGATATTGCTGTAAGTTCTTAGCCTTTATTCTTAACTTTTCACGTATGTAACTTCTAGTCCTTAGTGACATGTTCTTGATAAAAGAATTTGACAATACTTACCCTTTGTACTTTTAAATTCATTTAGCTTCATCTTAAAATTTGGTTAAGGTAGAGATCAAGGTTCAAATTTATTAGTATATATAAAATATAAATAAATATTTAGACAGATGAAGCGCACTTTTTTTATTTTGCTTGTTTGTTTCTAGGTGATAGACAAATCTTTTGGATTTGATACTGCTGTGGAAGAAGCCCAGAGAGCCATTAATGCTGCACATGTCGAGGTTAACAGTTTTGAAAATGGAGTCGGAATTGTTAAGCTAATGGGCAGATACAGTGGTAAGTAGAACTAAACAACTGTTCCATTTTGTTTTTTTTTTTCTTGTCGTTTTTATTGCAATTTTCAATTTTCTAAATAATCTCATTCTCTGAAATGACATATAATGGGAGCTTTAAATGACGAATGGAATATTGGTATTAGATCTTTAAACATCCTATTTCTCTTCAGATGTATACTTTACAAGCTTCCATTCCATCTACAGGTTTTATCGCCATGCATGCAACTTTGGCAAGTCGAGATGTGGTAAGGCTTTGACTGAATCTCAAAGTTTATGTTTTCCTTTTGATTTGGTGTCTGGTGTTACTGATTCTATGTGTAGTGTGAAATATGTAGTTCATTACATCTTTTTCCCCCAAGGTCATGAATAAATTTAATGGCTCATAAGCTTTAGGACTCTAAATAAAAGAGATAGCTGGGAAAAATGTAAAAGCCTATGTGGATACAGTTCTTTGTATTTAGATTCGCAGCAGGATTGGAGAGCTTTAATACGTTTATTTATCATGTATTATCTTTTCTTTTATTAATTTTCTTTTGTAGATGACTTTTTAATCTCCTCTTTTATGATGTAAAGTATATTCTAAACGATCAAAAGGAGTTCAACATGAAAACCTTGTTTGGCTTGAAAGATTCTTATATTTTTTTCTAAATATCAAGAAAGGACTGCCTACTAATAGCTAGAGTTGTAACAGGATTGCTGCTTGATTCCAGAGTCCCCTTTTTATTTAGAAGGAAGAGGTGGGCTTTTTGAGTTTATTGAACAGAGGTTAAAAGAAAATGGACATTTAGTTATTGTGGTAGCAGAAGGAGCAGGTCAGGAATATATTGCGGCAGAAGTGCATGCAGCAGGTGAGAAGGATGCGTCAGGGAACAAGCTACTTCTTGATGTTGGTCCATGGTTGTCGAATAAGATCAAGGTATGATGGACTATCTTTCCTTTTCTTCCTTGTGTTCTCTTCACTTGTTAAAGATATATAATATTTGGTTATGTGTATATTAACTTGTATCAAGAAAATTGGCATCTTTTACAGAGATGATTTTTAAAGTTTATTGATCATAGCCAAAATATCTACTTCAAAGATAGTCTTCCATTTCTTTTTAGAACCAGATTTGTATCAATGAGATCAGTTAACTTACTAATAGATCAGATGATATGTTGAGTGTTGGTTGCAATCTTTAGTTATGTTCTTGCCACCCCCCCCCCTCGTTTTAATCATGACACTTCTGTGAAATGGGTTATCTGTTGATGCTGAGTTGCCGACTGACAACCATCCCAACCTTACCTTAATCTAGCTCAGTTTTGTGATTTTTGTTTTGTTCTTTCTCATGGTATCGAAGAGAATGTGACAACCAATAACTATCCTTCTTAATAGAGGGAATGATGAAACAAACAAATGCAACAATCTTCTTGTTTGATGAGCATTACCTTTCATTTCTCTAGAGGTTGTGAATATGGTTTCTGTCATCCTTTAAGTTCTTTTTGTTTTTTAAACTACATCTTTCTTATTACAGGATCATTTTTCAAAGGTTCAAAAGATGGCTATAAATATGAAATATATAGGTATGTTCATGAGTTTCCTATGAATTCATTACTTTATTATTATCTGGGTACTTTTGTTTAGCAATTATTTTCTAAGAACATTTTACTATTGAAATATTGAAACTTGTTTCTTAAAACTATCTCATTTTACTTTTGTAGATCCTACATATATGATTCGAGCTATTCCAAGTAACGCCTCAGACAACATTTACTGTACTCTTCTTGCTCACAGTGTTGTTCATGGAGCTATGGCTGGATATACTGGCTTCACAGTCGGGCCTGTGAACAGTAAACATGCCTATATCCCAATTGCTGTAAGTAGTTTATTATATTGACTTATGTTTATATGTTTATATTCAATTAAATTATTTTATCACTAAAAATTATGCTGCTGAAAGTCTTGTTAAAACCGTCTATCCAATAGCATTTTCATCCACTCGAAAAAAATTTAGTCATATAATCATTGACTATTTAGGTCAGTGGAGATTGTACCTTATGTTTCTCGTTAGTTTTTTGCTTATTTGTGTCCCCTGCATTATGTGGTATACCAGCTGATCATAGAACATATTGTTGCAGCGTGTGACAGAGACACAAAATACGGTGAAGCTGACGGATAGGATGTGGGCTAGAGTTCTCGAGTCGACAAATCAACCAAGTTTCGTTGCTTCTGATCACGAAAGAATCGACAATGAGATAATAAAGGTATAAATAATATGAATATTACCTACCTCTATCTGGGTGGTTTGTGGGTAGTAAGTTAGTAACTGATTGTTGCGAATTGATTAGCCGTAGATGATCCGTTAAAAAATAGTGAAGGGTGCTGCTAGATCATTTTGTATTTTTGAGTTGAACTGTTGATGTGATAAAAATCAGAATTTGATAGATTTATTCTATAAGCTCAACTACATGTACAAATTGATCGATGAATTGGAACTCCTGTATGGGAGTGTGGAATATCATCAGATTCATGGTGTGTAGTGATTTTGATTAAAAACTCGTGTAATGACTATACTTATATAGTTATATGATATAATGGATATTGATGATATCATAATACTAAAAAAAAGTATTAGCTTTGAGATATAATAAAAGGATGTCTATGTGCTTAGAGGATAGTTACTTGAAAACTCTTCCAAAGGAGTGTGTATTCCATGTCCCTCCCTACTTTTTGGATATAATGGAAAAGCTCTGGTTTTATTCTTTTGATATTTTGGAGTCAATGAAAATAGCATATAAAAATTCTTTTCAATTTGGAAATACAACTTATATTTTAAAAATGATATATCAATGAATGATTCAAATTTAATAAAATTAAATTTTTTTATTATTAAAAAATTAACCCCAAATTAACCTAATGTCCATTTTAACTAATAATGGTAGGAGTAGGCCTAGGAAAAGCTGAAAATGCCTTTCTTTCCATATGTAACAGAAAAAAGAAGCTGAAAATGACTAGATAAAGTTTAATGTGACTGTATACTCTTTCCCTAAAAAATGCTTTAATAAGGAGATATTAACAGGAATGGATAATGTCAGGAAAAAAAGAGAGATGGAATTAGAAGAATGAAAATGTTGTTGACATTGGTCTGTCAAGTTGTTATACTAGTTGCAGACACACCTGTACAAAACTAAATATTTCGTACGAACGGCAAGACTTCTATTTTTCCTTTGCTGGTTTTGTCTAAACCATTACGCAAGTATATATGAATTATGCTTCTAGTCTTCTGGAAGAGTCTCTTGATGTGATTTATTTACAACATCAAAATTAATGCTCTTAAATGTTTAGACACAAGTTGAAGAGATAAGGGTCCAGATGTAACATTTTCTAGCTTGCAATGCCTTGTCTGCTCATTAACTGGATACATACCAAATCCAAAAGCAACTTGTTGATGCCTCTGTTTGTAACACAAGTTGCCAAGTTTCGTGTCACCGTGTTCAATTGACTACATTCATTGTCCCTGTTTGACAACAGCTGCTATTGCCTATTGCTACATGTCAAGTACCAAGTTGAGAGTCTAATTAAAAACTCCCTTATATTATCTCATTGAAATCTTCTGTCCCTAAATTGTCTTATTAGCTATTTTATCAATAACATTTGACATTTTTTTAAATTAATGTAATTTAATTTTATTGGTGAGACAATTATTTACAGACTATAAATGGATTTATGTGAGGCATGCACAGTACAGTTTGGATAAGATGATGTACTGTAGTTTGAGTGAGAACCGTGTGAGGGTCCATTCCCTTCAACTAGATCAGTAACAACATCATTCAATTCTGATGCATCTCACGTCACAAAGTAGAGACCCTTTATATATATATCTATATATGATATATATATATATATATGTGATATTGTCCCTGCTTCACCTCAAATTCAACCTGCTACTACTACTTTCTCAATGACAACATCAGAAGAAATTTATAGTTTAAAATTTTTGAGCCAGCATCTCTCAGGGGATATTTCAGACTCTTACCTCACCAATCTCATTCCTGTGAAACTTGAAGACTCATCATCAGAATTTGACTTGGATTCACTTTTCTCAGAACAGAGCAGCTTCTGCACTTTTCTTGAAAGCTTTAGCTTCCAAGCAGATACAGAAGTTGCCATGTCTCATGAGGCAAAGAATTCAATTACACCGACTCATTCAGGGGAAACCCAGAAGTCCAGTTCACCTGAACCAGAGGTTTCAGGGAAACAGGAGCAAACTTGTTATCAGGGAAGGCGTTACAGGGGAGTGAGGAGAAGGCCATGGGGTAAGTTTGCTGCAGAGATTCGTGACCCAACAAGGAAAGGGACTAGAGTGTGGCTTGGAACATTTGACACTGAGATTGATGCTGCAAAGGCTTATGATTATGCTGCTTTCAGGATGAGGGGTCGGAAAGCCATATTGAATTTCCCTTTGGAGGCTGGGAAGGCTAGCCCAAAGCCTAGCAATAGTGGAAGGAAAAGGGGGAGAGAACAGAGAGAGTCTGGTACAAGTTCAAGTCATGTTATGTCATGAGAATTCTCAGTTTCGTCAACTTCTCTTTCCTCGATTCAATTCTGAAATTCATAAACCGCTCGCTCGCGGAAACTTATTTCCAGAGTTGATTTCGACTTTAGAATCAAGTATATAAGAATTTCCAAACATGTACACTTAGTAGTTAGTACATGTTTTTGGGTAAATTTTTTCTTTGTATTTGAAGGGGAAGTCAATAATAGATGCAAATAGAGATTGAGATAGAGGCATAGAGCCAAGCCAAGAGAAGAATTGTGTGTTTACCCTGAAAATCATGGTTGCTGGCTATGTCTGCATATTGTTTAGAAGTATTTTGTGTATGCTCTGAGCCCTAAGGGTACAGAAAAGTTGAAGCAATGCAAATATGAAAGTTTCTTCTAAGGTGAGGAGGAATTTTTTGAAACAAAAATAGTATTGTTTTCTTTTACCTTGTTCTTTGGGTTATTTTTTGTCACACATTATTAATTATTAACATGATAAATAGAATGAAAGAGAGATGTGATGAATGATATGATTGATCGGGAGAGATAGATAAAAATAAAAATAGATTGAAAAATAAAATAAATGTGAATAAATCATAGCTCAATAAATTAAGTTTTTTTTATAAAAAAACAATTAACTAATTAATGAATTCTTAAAAGAAGATCAAAGTGTACTCCAACTTAGTTCTTACGGACCTTGTGTATAGAAAAAAATCTCTAGAGGAGTATGGGATCCAAAATAAATAGATAAAAAGTCCCTTTAATTCCCAAGCTTTATTTGAGGATTACAACACCAAAATCAAACTCTCACAACAAGGAGCTTATCTCTCTCAACATGGAGCTCTAAGCTCCTTCTACAAACATGTCACTCTCAGCAGTAATCACTCATGTTTGGTGTCCCTCATAGACTGACCCTGATGCTCTCAAGTCTCAATTACACCTTATTGAAGGGTATCCTATGTATTTTTTTAAAAACCCAAAATTGCCTGTTTTAACACCTCTATTTTCCTGAGCCTTCCTGTTTGTGTTGGACACTTCTGATTGAGGAATTCCCGAATTTTAGGTCTCGGGATTGAAAGTTGTTTCCCGAGCTTTATATCTCGGAATTGCAACTTGTTCCCGAGCTTTAGGTCTCGGAATCGCAAGCTCGGAAAAGCTCGGAAAATTTACATTATTTCTACCGAGGTATAAGGCTCGGGAATCGATCCAATCTCTTCACATATGGTTTCCGAGGTTTGGCTTCAAGCCCTCTTTCTTCTGTCTTTGACTGACCACAAAAAAGACAAAAAACAAGACTTAAAAAGTCGGAGAATGGGAGTACTTTGTTGTCGGGAACGCATTTTTCACATTTAATTTCGAGCTTGACAAACCTCGAAAAATCCACGTTTATAAATTACCGAGGCATAGCTCTCGGAAGGATTCCGAAAATTAGAACTTTAGGATGTTTCCGAGCTACCAAATCTTAGGATAGGCATCTAGACGTTATAAAATATCCCAAGATTTAAAGTTCGTGTGTTCCCGAGGTACCAAAGCTCGGGAAAATTATCAAGAAAATTATAGTATATCCCGAGACTTAAAGCTCGGGGTGTATACCAAAGCTCGAGAATTATTTAAACAGAGATAATTTGGACATTTCTCACTTTAAAGGGGTACCAATTCTAAAAAGGGATACCCAGTCCCACATTCAATTTCTCCCGGCCCTCATAGATGGAAACATCAACATTACCCCCTTTTCTTTTCTTGTCTGCATGCAAACGGTGCAAGAAGTGCCCTTTTCTATTTTGCCACATGCTTTTAATTTAACTTGAATCTCCTAAAATAAACCAATTAATCACATTGTTCTTGTTTTACACACCTTATATATCTTTGTTAAGAGGAAAAAAAAACTTTGACTATCTGCAATGTGACCATCCCAAATATAAATTTGTTGTCTCCTTATAAAAAAAAGAATATTCACCAGTTATGTGACAAACTAATTAAAAAATTACAAAAGGACTACTTATATCTGTTAAAAAAAAACAAAAAACACAATAGAAACTAGAAAGATATTTTCATTAGAAACAGAAGAAAGTACTAAGGAAATTTCCCAATTCAACCGTTTTGTATTTAATGTAATGTAACAACTTTTGGTCTTAGTCATCAAGTGAAACTAATATTTCACCCACAGTAAGCGCGATAAATGATTGAAAAACCCACTTGGTTATGGAATGTAACAAATTACAGCACACAACACACAACTAGGGATTAACTTGGGAAAATTTTCAATGAATATATAGGTTCATTTCAGGCCTGGCATTTTTATCTATCTAGAATTTCCTTCCATAAAGAAGCACATATTTAAAGCTTTTCAAGGGTGTAAGAACAGGTTAATAAAAGTATAAAACTATAGAAGTACGTATTACCCCTTCTTGTGCTTAATCAATTTATTATCTTGCATATAAAAAAAAGTATTACTCCTAATTTCAAGTCCCAAGAAACTCTTAGGAATAAGAGTTATGAGACATAAAAATCCGGATGAAAGATTCATGGTTCAAATCATTCCTAATGAGTGACTAATTTAATAACATTTTATAACAACTTACATTCGCCTATAAAAAAAATTACTCATAATTTCAAGGGAAGGTATCACATTTCTCAATTATAAGAATTTAACTAGCTTAAAAAATAATTACTCACCATAATTCTTACTTTTCCTTTCTAACACTTTTTTTTTAATTTAGTTATGTGACAACATGCTAATTGTATGAACTTATTTTTATTTAAAATACAATAAAGGGGACTAAAATTAAAGACCATCATTGTTCAAATAGTCCCAGAAGACATTACAACAAGTGAGATCGATCGATGATGAAGATGATGAGTACCCACAATAAACGAAACTACATTATACATACACCAAAAAAAAAAGAGAATTAAAAAAAAATAAAATTCAAGGATCATAAATTATAAGTAGCAAACAAACACGGAAGAAGAAGAGGGTATGATCATGCGCATGCAAGTGCACGATTAAGAAGCATATGCGGCCCCACTGATCTGCTGCTGACCATAGTCCTTGATCTCACGCGCCTTGTTCATCAGCTTGTGACGCGCGGTGTCCAGCTGATCCGCACCAGGCGGGTGCTTCCCGGTGACATACCTGTAAATCCACGCCAACACCGTGATCGCCGCCGCGCCGAACCCTCCCGCGGCAAGGAACCCCAGTCCAAGCAAGGACACCGCTATCACCGCGGGCACCAGCACCGGGCTGAATATCACGAACAGCGGCGTCGCGATGGTTAGCGCGATCACCGTGCCGGCTAACATCAGCCCGGCGAGGATCAGGAGGGAGCCACCGGCGGTGACAGCGGTGGCTGCCTTGATGAACTGGTTGGAGTTGGTTTGTTGGCTGGTGGTTTGCTGGTAGTTGTTGGGGTTGTTGTAGCGGAGGGGTTGGTAGTGTGTGTCGGACATGATTGATGGATGGATGAAAAATTGGAAGAGTGAGAGTGAGAGAGAGATGGTGGTGGGGTTTGAGGTTGGGAATGGGTATAAATGGAGGAGGAGGTGGGTGGAGGAGATGGGTGGCAGGATCTGAAGGGGTGGAGGGGCACGTGTTGAGAGGTTTTCATGCAAAGGTTGCATGCAAATATCGTACTTGCTTTTGCTTACACGTTGTGTTTTCTACCTATTTTCCTGCTTTAATTTGTTCGTTTCTTACATGTTATGGACAATGTTTCACTAGCATCCGAGGAGACAACAATTTATTACCATTTAAATCATTCGAAATTCAATCACTATAATTTAATTTAGGTGATTCAACAATGTTTTAGCATGCGGTGCAAATTGAATTTCTCGATCGGTTGTGGTGGTGATTCACAATGGAAATGTACCAGGTATTTGTAGAAGCTACACCCTAACGCTCAAATTAGTGTTAGAAACTTAAAGTTGAGAGAGAATCTTTGAAACTCAATTATAACTCAAGTGTAAATGCTTGGAATGAGTAACAAATTATGTAAATGAACAAATATAGAACTTGTAATTATAAGGCTAGCACCCTTGGTAGCTGTCTCTACGAGTGTGAAGGAGTTCCTTTAAGTGGGGTGTCCAAGTGAGCAATTGGTCCTTAGTCGCCCTACCCTAACTCATTGATCTCGACTCTTTGATGGCTGGGTGGACACTTACGCGCAAAATGTTTCTTCCTGAGTCATTTAGTTTATTTTTATGGTAGAGACTTCACTGCATGTCTTTTGGTCGATTCAGAAGTCAATCATGTTCCGTTAACATATATACAAAAAAAACTCAGTATATTAACAAGAAAAACTCAGCATGAATATAAATCATTCTTTATGGTCTCACATAATTATTGCCATAATTATATTTTTCTCGATTTTCGAGCTGTTACACACATAAGTTGGCCGGCTTTAATGAGGAAGTCATCACGTTCCTAATATGTGGATGCTAATATCACAATAGTGAACTCAGCACTATTGTTTGGTTCACTACTAAAAAAAAGCTATTTAGCGACGGGCAAAGTCCGTCGCTAAATAAGCAAAATCCGTCGCTAAAAATTTAGCGACGGAAACTGCATCCGCCGTGCAAAGTGGCGTCGATAAATATTTAACGAGGGATTCTTCAATCCGTCGCTAATAGCGACGAAATATTTCCGTCGCTAATTTATTTAATTCCGTCGCTATATCGTTTCCTGTGTTATTTCTTATTCCGTCGCTATTTGCGACGGTACAATCCGTCGCTAAAGGATCACATTCCGTCTCTAACTACCTGACCTTTTTATTTCCATTCCGTCGCTAAATCCCTCGCTAATTTAGCGACGGAATTGTTCCCTCGCTAATTCATGAATTCCTATATGAAGTTCTTCTGTCACGTGCGTATCACAGTATAATCTATTATCCATCAATTTCTTATTTTCAGGCTCATCCATGTTTCTAACACAAACACAATAAACAACCAATAAGTAGCATTTCAGTAATGAATCCTCAATTTACAAGCATATTCAAGCTTAAATCAAAGCATTCATCAATAAGCAAGTAAATTACAAAAACATGCATTATAAATTTATGGCAAGTCATTTTATGATATTAAGCCTAAAAAAAACAGAAGCACTACTACATCCACAAAGATAAATGAGCAGCATTACACTCTGATGATTCATTTTGCCCTCCAACAGAAGAGAAAAATGATAAGAAGGAAAATAACAAATAAGAATAGTTTGAATGCCACTTAGTTATAGTTATAAGGAAAAATAACCAGAAGCAATTATGCAAATACCTTCATGACATGTACAAGATTGGCGATGTTACATATCTCAAGGTTGGAATCCTGATATGTTGGAGGGGCATACCCTAGAGTCTGCACAAGCAATTACAAAAAACTGTACTTGCCTATCAAAAAAAAAAACAAAAAACTGTACTTGGATTTATCAGTTAAGAGTTAAGACCAATGTCTAGTTGAATTACAACATGGAGCAGTAAACATACAGGAGCCAAAGAAATTAAGCTAAAAGTGTTGAGTTAGTTACTAAAAGTGTTGCCTAAACTCAAAAGTTACACTTTTGAAGTGTTAGTTGAAGTGTCACTCTTCTATTTCCTTTCAAAAATCAGTTATGTTCTGCTTTTGCCCTCAAAGATATTAGTGTTTGTTATGTTTTCACAGTTCTGAATTATAGGCATCAAGTCTTTCATGGAAAAACAGAATACTAGCTTTCATTCTTTCAAGTTTCTTATCAAATAAAATTAAGAAGCTAGCTATTCTTCTAGTTCTTATCAAATAGATGGTTAATTGCTTTATCCTCTCATGGCTTGTAAAGTTGTGATAAAGCAGTTAACTTACCCAAATTCCAACAGAAAACTGAGACTGCCACCCATCAGCAAACTGGAACTGAAACCAGAAAGGGGGAAGCAATGAGCATGATTGGAAGATGGATTAGATAATGACATGATACTTATCTGATACCAATTAACAAGAATTCTGAATAACAAGAATTCTCACCTCAAAAGACAAGCAACGATCTGTAACTTGATTCGGTGCTGAACCTCAGAAATATCAGTAGTCCATTGAGTAGAGCTTTCTTCTGACTTTCTCTTTTTTACCTGACATGACACTATACACTTTTAACATAAAAAAAATATAGACAATACATATGAGAAGAAAAAGACAAAAATACAGTACCAAATACTAAAATCCAATTAAAATTAAAATCTCGATATATAGCAAATAACCCCACATGAGAGATGATTATGACACCTACAGTTCAAGCATTAACTTTAACTGCCTTGAATTACTGGAAAGAAAAACCTTAAAATCTAACAAGCAAATGAGAGAGTGAAACATCAAGCCAACGATTTCGATGCTCGGTGCCTTTAACTAGATTTTGAAGGCACAAAACTCTAATATGTAAACAAACACAATGCATGAAAAAAGGGATAGACCCTTTAGTAAAGAAATGCTTCAGGAGAAATATATGAATAAAAAACTTTCAACAGATGATCAGACTTAATTTAGTACTAGAAGAGGATAATCACTTATTTCAGACCCCACTTCTTTTACAGTAAAAAGGAAAAATGTTTGGCTGAGTATATATAGAACCACTAGCAAGGGGAGTGTGAAAATAGTCCTTACCTAAGATAAGGCAACTTTAGGTGAAAGGAAATTTTAAAATATACTACAACAATTGAATCTCCTTTTAGCTTTTTGTCAATAAGGTTCTTGGGATGAGACCTTAATTTTGGTTCCTTTAAGTTCAAGGTTTACTTTATCCCAATTTGATTCAGCTCCCACTGCAATGATGTATCTTTGGGGGGTAAAACTGACCTGATCACAACAAGAACCACAACCACTTCTGTCCAAAAAATCATCTTATGCAATATTGCAATCATACCTTTTCAAAGACCCTGCAATGTGAAAGCAAAACCGTAAACAAAATATGTTTTGATACAAATTGTAAATACATTTAAGGCTTAATATGAAACTGAAAATGAATACATTTAAAGTGGTTAAGCAACTGCCAGATATGTTAACATTGAAGACTAGAGAGCTTTCTACTATAAATTTAAGCAACTGTCATCTGGATTATCTCGCCCAATAAGAAATAGCTGAATTGTTCATTTAGCTTCAATTGCTAGAGGATCAATAATTTGACAAAATCTAATTAGTGTGATTAGACAGTGATCAATAAGACATAAGTCAGCAGAAGAGAATGTAGCATTCCTTCGTGTTCATCACCTAAGTCAGACGAAGAGTAAGTAGATTCCTAGCTAGCAATCTATAGAGTGAAATTCATAAGGAAAGACACAATAAAAGGATATTCACCTGCAAGGCCTTCACGGAACCACTGTTGCACTGGACTTCATATGGTCTTTCGCCAAGAGCCCTCCTCTTTGCAGAAGGAACCCTGTACACATGTGGATGTTGACCTATATTCCTTCCAACTTCAGGAATAGCCAATGCGGAATCCCAATCCTTAGGAATGGCCAACCCAGTTTCACTCTTTTCCACATAAGAAAGAACAATAATCTTCACTTGAGAGGAATGAACCTGGAAGTTGCTGTGTGTGGCTTCGACACACAAGATGAAGGAGGCATTGGCTGGAGGGTTTGCAAGTGGAGGAACAGTGGCAGAGGGAGAGGACGCGCGAGATCTGGAGATTTGGCAAAACATATTACAAAATATATCATCTAGTTCATATGGCAAAGGCCTCCCTTTTGGAGACAAGACCCAGGTTCGAATCTGGGAGGAAAATTATTCATTTTTAAAAACAATATATTTAGCGACGGGAGGTCTTCAGCGACTCGCTAATTTGCAATATAAAATAATAAAATGGAATTAGCGATGGAACAACAGCGAGGGTCAAAATCCTTCGCTAAATTTTAAAACTGAATGTTCATTTTCAAAACATCGATCCGTCGCTGATTTCGTCGCATTCCATAGCTAATAGCGACGGATTATTTTCCGTCGCTAAAATCCGTCGGTAAATCACATTTTTTTAGTAGTGGTTCTTGCAATATCAAAACAAATGTAATACTTAATTTTTAAGAGATCTTCCACGCATTCAATCTTTGTCAAAAAAAAAAAGAGATCATCCACGCTAAATTTTTGTCAATAATTGTTTCGTATGATTGTTCACCTCAAAATTTCTCTAACGCAAGATATAAATGGTGGAACTTGAGGAAACCTTGGTAAAGAGTGAGTTGTCCAGCTTCACATTGTTTATAACACCAACTAAGCAATATATGAGTATGTTTGACATTCATTGTCCATGAGAACGAAACATATTTTATGGACAACTATTTGCAGCTTAATCCAACAGTATCTACGACAGGAAGAATAGTAACTAGTGTCGGTGATAAATACTCTGGTCAAAAAAAATTATTCTCAACCACAAAAGTTTAATTTAATATCCCAAAGAAATTGTATATAAAATTCATTTGATGTCAACATAAATGTATGGAACATCAGAATATCAATGTTCAAACACAAACGGATCTCAAACATAGAAGTGAGGTTGCTTGAGAATTTCTTGAGCTCCATGTCGCACAAAAAAAGCCAAGGGTGAAACCTTTTTCCCTTGGCAAATACTTGGTTCAAACTCCAGGTAATAAAAAGTTTAAGGTATAACTTTAAAATGAAGAAGCTTCCGCAAAATGGTGACAGCAATATGCACCCTGTAACTGTAAAGAAATCATTTTCTGTGTCCTCAGTTTTTTTTTTTTCTATTTTGAAAGGATTAAAAAAACTGAATTTTCTTTAGCTTTTGGGGTCTGAATTCTGCTTCCTGTATTCTTCAAGAATAATACTACATTTATTCATGGTATGTCCATCTAGAAGACCATGATTCCACAGTTTGATCATAAACAATCTCCAACGCCTGCAAAAATAACAAATTTCATAATTATCTATAGATGATACATTGTATGACTAAGTAGAGCCACAAAAAAAATGCTTAAATACCACAAAATATTGCATTATGACAATCAAACAATCTTCACAAAAATTGTTTTTGAAGATTTTACATGTTGTCATGCATTGTTATGTTTGCTCAATTACAAGTTTAGGTTTCTGAAATGGGAACACCCTAACACAAAAGAGATGTTGGTTACCATTCTAATTTCGGGGATTGAACAAGCTTGTCAGCATTGGATTTTGAGAAAGCCTCGTATGCCCACGGAATGTGACCGTCTGCCCGCACCCTGTGACAAGAAGAAAATAATTGAAACTAGAAAGTATGAATCTGAATAGACAGGAATGTAAGTGCACTCAGTGCACAATGTGTGTTCTGTCGGTGTCACCTGTTAATGATAGCGATAAACAAAAACAAGGAAGATGCAACAAGTAGTGAATGACAAGGACCAAAATGAAAAGAACTTACTTTTGCTGCCGAACAAATGTGTTCCACATTTGCATGAATGTCTTCTCCTCTGTGCTTAGATCAAAATTATCTAACATCTGCAAGGCATCAGTGTGTGTCAATGCTTGCTCAAAACAAAACAAAACAAAAGCATGAATAATAGTAGAAAGCATAACAGACTTCACAATTCAGACCCCAACCCAACCTCAACCTCAACCTAAACCAATGTTGAAATTCTACACAATGAGTCCTGGAGGATTCTAAATTTCAAGTTGGAATAACAAATAGTAAGATCTAAAAATATGGTCTAAAACTCAGTTAAACCAGCCAATTATGGTGTACATGATGTATGATTCATATAACATTTTTCTATCAGGAAAATAGCATAGTATAAAGAGACTCTCATTGGTTAAATAATTAGTTACTTGTAATAGTTAAAATTTGAAAAATGTAGCCTATACATCACTTTATTCTCTTGCTAGCCTGTGATTATTATTATAAAGCTCTACATAATTTTGATGTTTATGAGAGTTACAATTAAAGAAAATGAAATAGCAGATATCAAGCTAGAGATCACTAATTTATTTGTACATACTTTTTGCCCTTCAGCGTCTCTAACATCATCTTCGACCTCATCCTCACTATCTTCATCCGCTAGAACCACTCCAATATCCATTGGCTTTAAGCAAAAGGAAGATAAAAATGAGAAAATAAGATTCGTCAGACATGATAGCAGAGCTAAGAACTAAGCACTTTTAATAAAGTAAAACTGTCTTTTTTTTAAGAACAAGAAGTCAATATTTAGCAGAAAAGAATGTTTTTCAGTCTTTGAGACCACCAAAGCTCATCCATATCAAAGCTAATATTCAAGAGTCCATTGCTTGAAACCAAAATGTGTCATTCTGATGTAGTTGTATACCAAGACTAACATCAGAACAAACATTACAATCATTAAAGAAGTCATGTATCTGATTTGTGATAGTTTCTATATTTCATAAATTTAATCCCCAATTTAAGCTTCTTTGTTGTCCAGAAAAGATAAATTATTTTTATAATAGATAAATAGATATCAAGTAAAAAAATTGTTTTAGAAAATTAAAGTTGCTATCTGATTTTTAAGACTGGAATTACATCTGCCCAATCAATGCTAAGTGAATCAAATAACTTCCACACATTTTTCACGGAAGGATTGAGTTTAGGCCTCTCAATGGTGCTCAGTTAATGGTTTTTTCCAGACACTTTCTAGCAGCACGCAAAGAAAATAAAAGTATGAATTATGAAATAAATTAATAAATGGTGGTTATTCATCACCTGGGCTTTGTGAGAGTGAAAAAACGGTCGATCCATCAACCGTCCAAGGCTGCAATGTTTTGAAAAGAAAGATGTCAAAGATATGTCCATTAAGTGATTTATACTTTTATTTTTATAGCAAGAGTTTAATCACAAGTAGAAAAGTATAAGTGAAAATTTATTTCAACACTGTCTATAGCTTGTTGCATATTTGTAATGACATAAACTGGCCTATAAATATAGCAAAAATGAATACAGAAATAAAGTGGAAACTCAAGCTCATGCATAGTTAGCAAACCTTGCTAATTAACATACAATAATATGTAAAATGATAACAAAACCCAAATAAACCAATCAACGGCCCGTCAGCCGCATACAAAGATCCCAAATTAACATTTTGACAGCCTGCTAAATCTATCGGTTTCATATATTACATCATTATATAGATTAAGCATGGGCTCAAATTGAACAAGATGTGTTTATTTCACAATTAAGGCATAATTGATCAATCAGGTGATAAGTTTTATATTATAACAAACAATATGTCTGCACATTATTACGTCAACACTAGTATTGCAAGACAAAATTATTTTTTCTTGGAAGACATTTATTTCAGTAACATTTCAGTATTATAATTACAATGAGGAACCAAATGATTTTCCCCCATTGTAATGATGCATCTAAAAAGTTCCCAGAATTTAAAATCCATTTGATGTTTTCCAAGGACAAAGAAGTGATCCAGGACATACCTTCGTGAGTCAGAAGGCTCAACAGGTAACTTCCCTTTCTTGGAAACCTGTAACGCTGCAGGAGTCCCAGGATCGTGCTCAGGTATTGATGGGACTTCGTACTCGGGTATTGATGGTACTTCGTACTTGGGTATTGATGGGACTTCATACTCGGGCATTGGTGGGACTTCATACTCAGGTATTAATGGGACATAATCTGGATCAGTATTGGATACAACAATACTTGCATTTGAAACCCCTGCAATATCATATCGTTATGCGACACATACCTTAATCTGCAGAATCAATGCTAATATTCTATGATCATCCCATCTGACTTATCGCACTTTCCATCTTTACTAGAATGAGTATTGATAATAACATACATGCTCAATATATTAACACTTGAAATTAGGGAAAACTTGCTACATTAATGATTGCTTGTACAGTGATTTGTGGTATACATGTACATAGATAAAATGCACAACAAAAAAGGGGAAAAAACCATCCTAAATATGAGAGATATAATCCAAATATCCTAATAGACAACAAACCTTCCTAAAATACAAGTATACACAATTATCATCATAATAACATATCAAATAAAATAAATTTAGAAACTCAATCTACTCCAATCAACACAAAATCTTCGCACAATCCGAACACTCCCTCAAACTGGTGCACATAGGGCATATGCATCAAGTTTGGTACATATGTATGATATCCTTGGTCCTCGAAGAGATTTGGTGAAGATCTTTGTCAATTGATCATTCAAGCCCACAAATGACACAGTGGCCTCTCTAGAAAGAAGATTCTTACAAATGAAATGACAATCAATCTCATTATGCTTAGTTCGCTCGTGAAAGGATGGATTAGAGGCAATGTGCAAGGTTGCTTGATTATCACAAATGGGATTATAGGAGCTCAACAAAAATGAAACTTAATAGCTAGATTTTTTGCTAGGAGTTGCATTGTATGTAATCTATTTGTAAATGGATATAACTCCCCACCCTTGACATACTCTGAATCATGTCAGGCTATGATTTAATTCTGCCAAAGTTTTAGGCTCTATTTGTATAGAACTTTTCATAAAGTTTTTAAGAACACATGTCTACCACCAACTAAAATACTTGATATAGTTGCCAAAGTAATTTACATACCATCAGGATTACCATCAGCGTTCTCCAAAGGCTCATCAGTATCTCTTGCTGGAATTTCAGACTCCAAGACCAGAGGGTCCACATAATTTGCATTTTCAAAAGATGCATTCTCTGAACCTCTACGCTTAAATGTCTTGCCACTGCATATAGAAATTATTAGTTGACTATTTTACTTCATAACATGCATCTAGATGAATGTTTATGGGGCTGAGAAAATTCGAGAACAGTGTAAGAAATAAATAACTTACCAATAGAAAAAAGTTTGTAATTTTGGATTAATACCTTCTGCAACAATCTAGAGTAAAATCAATTAATAAGTTTCATGAGCAAACACAATTCCAAATACAGTAATGCTACATATGTTTCTTCCACGTTTCAAGCCAGATGCTCTCTGCAAGACTAATATCATGCAAAGGAACCCATCGTGCTATAAGATTAAGCTCGTACAGAACACTGCATATTTTAGGTTCAGCAGAATAGAGCCTAAAATATTAAGGTTAAGCAGGACCACTCTCGAGAATGGCTTTTATAATGAACATTTTCCCAGACATGAAAAGCACACTAGACACAGTCAAGCATGCTAGCACTAAAACTACCTTTTAAGGTGTGAAAAGCACACTAAACACCGACTAACTGCCTTTTATGCTTGACCCCACCGTGCAGATTCACAGATTACTCCTACCTTGAATTTTTGAATGATGATTACTATACATGTTTTTTGTTAAGGTGGTCCCAAAGTTACAAAGAGTGAGAAGAGATGTCACCTTAGTAGTGATGCAACTGGTGAACTTTGATGATAAGTTCAACTTGTTTCCACAAGAGTTTTTATCATCCAATTTTTTTTAGAAAGCACTAGGTGGTGATAAGTTCAACTTGTTGTTTCCACAAGAGTTTTTATCATCCAATTTCTTTTAGAAAGCACTAGGTGGAGCTGGAGAGTTTAACAGCAAAATATGAGCGGGTGGTGGTGTCACCATCATAGATGGTGGTTGTGTCAACGGAGCTGTTGGCTGAACTAATCATAGTTCGGAGGCCATGGTTCAAGATCTTTCAAAAGAGATAAGCTAAGCTGAAAAATGTAATTATCTATATTCACATGAATGGGTAGAATCGTTTGTACTTAAAGTCTAGAGAAAAGCTTCAGGGAGAAAATAATCAAGAGCTGCTAGTAACTGCCTCCTAACAAACTATTAACAGAGTTGAAACTGACTGTGAACTAACAATTACAAACTAAGTGCTAAACATAACATACAATGGCTAAGAGTACATATCTATAACATGGAGTGGTCATATGTTATAGGACTTCCATAATGAATTCACCATATATCCTCCCCCTAGTTGTATCTCCTTTCTTTCTCTCAAAAGAAAAAAATTCCTTTCATAAGAACATGCACATGAAAGAACAGAATGAAGGAGAAACAAACCAAGGCTCAAAATCATAGAATCTAATAAGTCCAAAAACATATAAGAGGTCAAAAATGAAAGGGTAAGATTAACATTTCCAAGAATAAGGCACTAGGAAACAAAGGAACTATAAACAATTCAACACGAAGACGTAATAACAGATTTATAAAAAGTACATAGGAAAATAATTGAGGGAAATGTGTTCTAACCCCAAATCTCCAGCTATCAGATTTCAAAGACACATTCACAGCCTGAAAATCCTCCGGTCCCTGCAAAATTATTTATGCTTGAAACCATGGCTTACCAAAGCTCAGGCACTAGAATGTTTGCAAGAGTTCTGAAGATTACTAACCAAAAATTCAAAGTTGAAAAGATCATGAGATGCGGGCAAGTGATCTCTTAGACCCTGAAAAAGATCACGTAAGGAGCCCCCGAAACAGGTTTATACTTTTATCACATTGAAAAATGTACAGATTTAAATTGGCAGTCAAAAGTAGAGTGTTAACCTTATAGCTTGCACAACTAACCAAGCAGAATGGACAGACAAAATTTTCAGTGGCTGCAATAAAAGCTTTTTGTTAGTATATAAACTGATTGCTGATAAACATTGATATAAAAGAAGAAAGGGAATAAGGAGTTTAGTATCAATTATAGAATACAGAGTAATTAATGCTATTGTAATATTTTGATACTATTACCTTATTTATATGACTAGTACAAGTGTAATTATGAGATTTGTACAAATTTTACTCTTTGTAATTATTTCCTTAATTAGGAGAGTCTTAATCTCCATAATGTAATCAATCGCCAATTGTAATTTGAGATTAAAAAAGATCACATTTCTTCTCTTTCAACTTGGAATCAAAGCTCCCAATGCAGGGGGGCTCTTTTTTGCCTTCTTTTGGGTGTGAAGGCTTGGTTGTCTTCAGTTTGTAACCTTGTTTTTATTTCTTTGTTGCAGGTATTTTCTTCATCAATGCAGAAGAAAAGTCACAACCTCTATCCCTCCCTCCCTTGACTCATAATGATCTGCCCAACCTTCAATGGGCTCAGCCATTAGCACTACTATTAGGGATGGAAGAAAATTCATAACATGAAGAGCAAAGCTCCAGCAAAAATGAACCTTTGCTATGATACATGGCTTGATGAGTACTCTCTCATTATGACTTGGTTGTGGCATTCTATGATTCCGAAGATCACCCACAAGAGTATGTTTCTCTCGACAGCCCGGTATATTTGGAAGACTTTGACAAACTTATTCTATGAAGCATGATATCTCAGACTCTTATGAATTGGAGAATAAGATCTTTGGCACCAAGTAGGGAACCCTCTCTATGGCTGAATATTATGGGGCTCTAAAAGGTTTTTAGGTTAAGAAGTTAGGGGTTGTTAGTGCTTTAATATGATTTGGTAGAGATATGCTATGTAAAAATAGAGTGAGAGAAGATGATAGGTACCCCTTGTTAGTTAGTAGTTTAGTTAGTTAGTTAAGAAAGTCGGTTAGTGTGTTAATAGTTAAGTTAGTTCGAAGAGTTAGTTAGTCAGGGTGTAGGGGATATTTAAGTGATATTTAGTTAGTTAGTTGAAGTGATATTTATCATCATTGGGTTAATTTGTAATTGGGAACTGGGAGAGACCGGGTTCTCTCGAATAACCAGGAAATAATATTCAATAATATCAGTTTTTATTTCTTCTTTGGTGCTATCAGAAGATTAGGATTACTCTTGGATAGTTGAGATTAGTTTAGTGGAAGAGATCTCAGGCTTGCAAAATACAGAAAGGAATAGCAATAATTTTTAATCATCCTTCCTAAACTAGGTTTGCCACTAATCTGGGGCCAAGGGAGGTTTCATCAGTAAAATCATATCTTTTATTCTTTCTCTAATATCTGAACCAGAATCTATCAATACTCCACAAATAAGAAAACAAAATAAAAAAACAAAATAAGTAAGAGATAAACTTAGAGACAATATTTACATTACCTTCAGTTATCTGCAACTTATTATGGTAATACCTGTAATATGTTTTCAATGCATAAGAAGAACACAGAAGAATAATCAGCATTTCTTCTTCTAACAGTAAAAAACGTCAAAAAGGGGGCAAAAGAGAAGTAAAAACATCATAGCACAAGAGCTCTCCAATCCATCTGCATATTCAATGTTACCAACCTCAAAGAAGCCACTAAAAATATCATATCACAAAGAAGTTATAAAGTAATACCTGTAATTAAACATGACCTGTCCTTCCCTCAACCTGAACCATACAAGCAACTATAAGTCAAACTGAACATCAAAATTTATTTTAAATTTATGAAAGCTCAACTCCCCTCCCCCCTACATAAAAAAAGCTACTGCTGTTAGTTATGGAAACCCCAAAAATAGAAACAAAAAAATTGAGGCAAAGATCTGAAACTCATGGAAACCAAAGATTTATCACTGTTAATAGAAAAAGATAAACCCAAGAATAAAGGAAGGAATTCGTGGGTTTTCAGTCACAATTCTTTGACTTCGACAGAGCTAGGTTGGAAAACTTTCTCTAATAGTATAAAAGAATAACAAATAAAGGTCAAGATACGTAACAAAAGCAATAAGACAAGGGTAACATCCTTGTATATCTTAAGATTCTTAACACTCCCCAACAGACGCTTATGACACAGATGAAATGTACCGAATGAGGCGCGACATATATGATGACCACCACACAGAACTGCTTGCATAACTAAAGTAGGGAGCTTTCAACTTAGCCCCAAAGTCTTCCGCAGAAATTGTGAGTTGGACCTTCTTTGATGTACTCTTTGGCAACATAAGAACAGAAAAGAAACAAGGAGTCAAAACAATTTTTCGAACAAAGAATTAACACTATTGTGGTGTTCATATGCAAGATTTTTTTGTTAATCGGTAACAATATTGATGCTAGACAAACCTCTTTCCCAAAACTGCAGTGATCTTGCATTGAGATGGTCCAGTGTGCAGATAGAAAATCACGCTGCAACATAGAGAAATTAGTATAGTAGTATGCATATTATAATCGTTAGATAAAAAGCTTGAAATGGATTGTTATACCAAAAACAGTACACACAAATAGCACATCATTCTACAAGCACAAAGAAAGCACATTAAAAACAATATTGATCATCAACACCATATAGATAGATGTCATACCTTCACAACACATGGAAGCAAATCAACAGTAGGCATAATTTCAACTCGCTCTCCCAGACTAAAATTTGAAAGACTATCCCAACATGCATAAAGAAATTCTAAAGATAATGTCCCACCTAAGCAGTGTTGCTCATCACTTGCTGTCAATACCAGAAAGAAATGATATGATCACAAAGCACAATTTTCCATAACAAAATATTGGGGCAAAATACATAATCAGATAAACCTCTAAATATTAGATTTTTAATAAAAGAAAAAATTCATTAAGAAAAAAGGGAAAATGGCTACAACGAGTTAAGAGGATAAGCGATCTTCCTTAAAAATAAAAAACAAACGAACAAATAGAAAATTAAAGCAAATGTAGGAGAACAACAATAACATTGTGCTTAAGGCAAATGCATCAAACAACATCTAGAAGGGTACAACTCCACGGGACATTTTCATGGTTCTCTTGATTTGATTTATTATTACAGGTTTAGATATCCTTTTTATTCACTAAGGATGATTGCATGAGATTTTATGGTTTAGCTTATGATGATGTATATTAAATAGAAGTATACAAATTGTATGAAAGTGGCTCAAACAATAGCAAGGTAACACAATACAGTATTGGTCAACCATATTTTGCATGTCAGAATTCAGCAATTGAAGCATATCTCACATTCGCTAGAAGTCGGATCAAAAGGCACCACGCTTGAATTGACCCCAGATGATGAATTTGGGTTTCCCGTTGCAGCTAAATAGTTATAACACAAAATTTAACAAAAATTAAATATTTTTAGTAAAAGAAGAAATTCATTAAGAAAAAAGGAAAATGGCCACATAGAGTTAAGAGGATAAGAGATCTTCCTTAAAAAAAACAAACGAACAAATAAAAAATTAAAACAAATGTATGAGAACAACAATAACATTGTGCTTAAGGTACATGCATCAAACAACATCTAGAAGGGTACAACTCCACATGACCCTTTCATGGTTCTCTTGATTTAATTTATTATTTCAGGTTTTGATATCCTTTTTATTCACTATGGATGATTGCATGAGATTTTACGGTTTTGTTGATGATGATGTATATTAAATAGAAGTATACAAATTGTATGAAAGTGGCTCAAACAATAGCAAGGTTGTACAATATTCGTCAACCATATTTTGCATGTCAGAATTTAGCAATAGAAGCATATCTCACATTCGTTAGAAGTCGGATCAGAAGGCACCACGCTTGAATTGACCCCAGATGATGAATTTGGGTTTCCCACTGCAACTAAATAGTTATAACACATAATTTAGCAAAAATTAAATATTTTTAGTAAAAGAAGAAATCCATTAAGAAAAAAGGAAAATGGCTACTAAGAGTTAAGAGGATAAGCGATATTCCTTAAAAAAATGAATAAATAAAAAATTAAAACAAATGTAGGAGAACAACAATAACAATGTGCTTAAGGCAAATGCATCAAACAACATCTAGAAGGGAGACCCTTTCATGGTTCTCTTGATTTGATTTATTATTTCAGGCTTTGATATCTTTTTTATTCACTATGGATGATTGCATGAGATTTTACGGTTTAGCTGATGATGATGTATATTGAATAAAAGTATACAAATTGTATGAAAGTGGCTCAAACAATAGCAATGTTTTACAGTATTGTTCAACCATATTTTGCATGTCAGAATTTAGCGATTGAAGCATATCTCACTTTCGCTAGAAATTGGATCAGAAGGCACCACGCTTGAATTGACCCCAGATGATGAATTTGGGTTTCCCACTGCAGCTAAATAGTTATAACACATAATTTAGCAAAAATTAAATATTTTTAGTAAAAGAATAAATTCATTAAGAAAAAAGGAAAATGTCTACTAAGAGTTAAGAGGATAAGCGATATTCCTTAAAAATAAAAAAACAAATAAACAAATAAAAAAATTAAAACAAATGTAGGAGAACAATAATAACATTGTGCTTAAGGAAAATGCATCAAACAACATCTAGAAGGGTACAACTCTACAGGACCCTTTCATGGTTCTCTTGATTTGATTTATTATTTCAGGTTTTGATATCCTTTTTATTCACTATGGATGATTGCATGAGACTTTACGGTTTAGCTGATGATGATGTATATTAAATAGAAGTATGCAAATTGTATGAAAGTGGCTCAAACAATAGCAAGGTTGTACAGTATTGATCAACCATATTTTGCATGTCAGAATTTAGCAATTGAAGCATATCTCACATTTGCTAGAAGTCGGATCAAAAGGCACCACGCTTGAATTGACCCCAGATGATGAATTTGGGTTTCCCACTGCAGCTAAATAATTATAACACATAATTTAGCAAAAATTAAATATTTTTAGTAAAAGAAGAAATTCATTAAGAAAAAAGGAAAATGGCTACTAAGAGTTAAGAGGATAAGCAATATTCCTTAAAAATAAAAAAATAAAAAAACAAATAAAAAATTAAAACAAATGTAGGAGAACAACAATAACATTGTGCTTAAGGCAAATGCATCAAACAACATCTAGAAGGGTACAACTCTACAGGACCCTTTCATGGTTCTCTTGATTTGATTTATTATTTCAGGTTTTGATATCATTTTTATTCACTATGGATGATTGCATGAGACTTTACGGTTTAGCTGATGATGATGTATATTAAATAGAAGTATGCAAATTGTATGAAAGTGGCTCAAACAATAGCAAGGTTGTACAGTATTGATCAACCATATTTTGCATGTCAGAATTTAGCAATTGAAGCATATCTCACATTTGCTGGAAGTCGGATCAAAAGGCACCACGCTTGAATTGACCCCAGATGATGAATTTGGGTTTCCCACTGTAGCTAAATAGTTATAAGACACAATTTAGCAAAAATTATATATATATATATATATATTCATATCAATTGGAGTACACGTCCATATGCATACCATTGGTGAAAAGCAAGATATCTATAGAGCCAGATCTAGCCTTCTCAGCTAACTTATTAATTGCAGGGAGCGTAAAGTTTGCTTGGATTTGGGCGCTCCCATCATTGCTAGAGGAATCCCGAAAGGTGAATATCTTACTGACGTGATGAACAGAAGAATACTTTTTGTTCTTGTTAAAGTAAAACAAAAGTATTATGCAATAGAAAAATAATTAATAAGATAGTATGCACCAAAATTTAGTTAGCATAAGGAACATTAAAAAAATCACCTAAGAGGCACTTTTTTTACCTGTGCATCTTCATTATTACTATCCCGCCTTGCAAGACCGAGATATAAAGGAAGAAAGGTCTTTTTTACTTCATCACTCTGTGATAGTGAAACTGTCATTTCTATTCTGAATATTCAAATGAGATATCTCATTAGCATCTCGAAATTGATATTATATCAAAGTACAATCAGTGAAAATAAGGCAACGGCGTAATGAAAATAATGACTCAAATGAAATCACTAGAAATTACAACAAATTCAACCTTATCTAAAAACATGAATAAATAGCACCACCTAAATGAAGGTAAAAAGAAGAGATCCATAAGGTCTACATAAACCTCATTTATCTTGAAATATCATCTATATACTAAACATGATTACCATTAACCTTATTGAGGATGGATGAGGTATGCCTGCAAGAATTATTGTGTGTACAGTGTATACATTAGGTCTGCCAAAAAACATGAGGCATTTGGGATTGAATCAATATATTTCTACACATGAAATGACTGGCTACATCGATTGTGCTTTATAACTAAACCAGATCCCCCTTTTTCAGCTCCATATTTTAAATTTCAGGTTTCTGATTAGAAATATAATATTATTAGAATTTGGGATGCCTAATTCAACCCAAAATGCAGCCCAAGAGGGGAGGGATGTTTTCCCATATATAAGGGTTATTTTGGTCATATCTCTAGTCAATGTGGGACTTCTCAACAAATATAAAATCATTCACATGTATATACTCAAGCTCAACAACTTCAGCTTTTGGGATAATTGGTTCATATCATGGTGTAAGAGTCTCTATGACCATGTCATATGAAGTTCAATCCTTTGTTGCTCACATTATTCTAATAAAAAGTTGAATTTGAACACAAGGTAGATGAGTTTGTGCCTTGTCCACACTTCAAGCTCAACGAGCTCTTGCGTGAGTGAACGTGTTAGAAATATAATATTGAAACATTCACATGTCTTCACGCAATAGCTTAAGCTTTTACTTTTCTCATTAGGTTGAAGCAGCTACTCGACAACATACAACCATGTCATCAAGATAACAACATCCATGACTTTTCCCAATAGGTAGGATCGGCTAAAAGAATCAATCAATGCCATAACAATCAGCTATATCCTTCTTAATGAGGCCTATAATTTTCCTAGGTCTCCCTCTAACCTTAACTACTAGACTCTCTTCTATCTAGTCAACCCTGTTTACAAGTGCTTCTATAAGTCTTCTTCGTACATGCCCAAACCACCAAAGGTAAGACTCTATTGTCTTTATTACAAATGGAAACTATCACAGCACAAATTACTCTCTAAAGATTGTATTTCTAATCTTATCATGTCTTGTGTAATAACTCATTCATCTTAACATTTTCATTTCTACTGCACTAAACTTATTTTCACGTTAGATATTTACCACCCAACATTCAATGGGTCTAGGATAGCCTCTGACTCTACCCCAAAATCTTAGGGGTGAGGGTTTCTATACTCTTTTTAGTCAATGTGGGACTTCTCAACACATTTTTTCCCATTACGAAACTTATAATATGAAAAAGGTTGAGTTCTAAGGAAACCACAACTAAATTGCTCCAAGACTTCACAAATATATGACTAAATTATTATGTCTGCTTAAACTAAACATATCATACACATCCAAATGAGTATGTGACGTATAATTTACATAAATCTGTTGAAGTAAAGGGGATAAATAGGAGAAGGAAGTATAATATAGGTTTAGGGGGTAAATAGGAGAAGCGAGTCTATGTGTGATAGGCTTACCTTTTATTGTGCTTGGCCTCTCTCTTGTAGAGTAGACATCTCTGAAGAAATAATGGCTGCAAAACACGCGCGTATTTAATTAGAACACAAACAATAATATTTTAATAAAACTGATATTTTTAGAGACCATAAAGCAGGAGATCAGGAGGTCAAAACATTGAGAAGAAATAAGTTTAAAAAAATTGTATTGTAAGAAACATAATTTAGAATGGCAGATCATTTTAGCCAAACAGATGAGTACATTTTCTATTGCACGTAGTCTAAGATTGTTGTAGAATGCTACAGGCATGCAATAAACTGTAAGACTCTCTTCTGCAGCAAGCTTCTCTTCTGTAGATAAATGCACACAAGCATCTTCATGGTTTGGTTGATCTGTGCTTCTACAACGTCTGCAGGGGGAGAGAGACATTAGCATTGGTTGTGCTGCACCTCTTTTGAAAACAAATCTACAGAGGTTTCCCTTACGATGTTCCACAAGCTGCAACAGGAAAGCTTGGCATCCTTACTAGAGAAGTCTTAGATATAGGTCACATTTATCTGAACCTTGTCGTATGTGAAATTTGCAGAAGCAACAAACCTACAATTGTAAAATGTTTCAGCAAAACATAAAAACCGTATATTGAAAATATAGTAATCCAGATAGGCACATGCATTGAATATTGATGCTCCATATTGCAGCTTGAACATTTACACACGACAGACGCCTTATTTCTTTTCTAAGTTGAAATCTACCACTCCTAGCAATATTAATCCTTCAAGTTTACAAACATTCTATTGTGACTTCATAAGTTAAGGAAAATGACCAAGTTTACAAACATTCCATTTCACTTGAAAGTAATAGAAAATAAAACTTCAATGGAGAAAAAATAACATTTAGCCCCCATGTAAAGCAACATGTAACATATCAAGTTCTGTATGAGGAAGAATATAGAAGAATATAGATTGCCTGTTTCTGCACAGCCAATGCACACTTGCATAGCCTTGGTGGATGCTAATACAAAACTGGTGAGTTGTTTGACCACTCACATGAAGTAACCAGAAGTTTCACCATACCCCCAAATTCTCTTCTCTTGGTATCTCCATTTTTCATATCAAAATACTTCAAAACATTATGTTTGTGGCATTTCACACATGTCAAGTTAGCCTAGGATTGAGTTCTCAACCCAAGAAGCAGTTACATGTGGTTACAAACCCCTAACTACAATAACATTTTACAGCTGTTATGCTGCAACAGAAACTACCAAGCTATCAACTATTGCATCCATATACTCTAACAGCTTAGTGCTTTATTTCTTCCCAATAATATGGAAATTTCAGCTAAAGGCAAAGTCCACTTCTAGTAATACAAAATACTCCAGTAAGAGATAAGACTAAAGAGAACATGAAGAAATCAACTAGAAAACAGGCATGAGAAAAGAAATGGATCAAAACAAACAAAATAGACAAAGCATTGTGATACAAGTTCAGAACCCAGAAACATTGAAGCCTAAAGAGGAAAATGGGTATCCAAAAAAGGAAGTTAACACGGTAACAGTTCTTGGATTTGAACAAAGGGGTTGAAGGATTGAAATGTGAAGAAGAGTAGCATGAGGAAAACAGGAGCAGAGAGAGAAGGGGGCGTGAAAACAATGCAGGGTCTCAGGGAGCAGCTCAGACAAAGGATTAACGGTGAATGCAGATTGCAGAACCGAAAATGGAAGCAAAAGGCACCAACTTTGGTCGAATTTTGAAGCTGTGTGAGACAAAGATAGATGAAACCTTAGTGTTACCAAAGGTTTAGAAAAAGAAAGACAAGAACTTTCCTTAAACACGACAACAACTAGCAACAATTAATAGGTTTAATTGAGTGAATTTTTTATTTTATTTTGTGAGTAGTTTAAGTGATATGATTTTAATCCCAAATCATTTTAGCATTGATATCAAGATTACAATTTTTTATCTACTAAAAAAGTTATAATTTTTGGTTATGTGTTTAATCTTTTTTCATATATAAAACTTGAATCTAATACATAGACATTAGGCATGTACCACTTGAATTAGTTATTCATCTATAGAGTCAAACTATTAACAGAACTAGAATTCATCTAGGTTTAATTGAGTGAATTTTTTATTTTATTTTGTGAGTAGTTTAAGTGATATGATTTTAATCCCAAATCATTTTAGCATTGATATCAAGATTACAATTTTTTATCTACTAAAAAAATTATAATTTTTGGTTATGTGTTTAATCTTTTTTCATATATAAAACTTGAATCTAATACATAGACATTAGGCATGTACCACTTGAATTAGTTATTCATCTATAGAGTCAAACTATTAACCGAACTAGAATTCATCTACAAGATATTCACAATATTTAAAAAACTAGAACTAGATTAGGTCATGGTCATTAAATTTCATATTGTATAACTTAATACTATGATCAATTTTGTTGGTTTGATTTGGTTTTTAGGTTCATTAGATTGAATAAAACCATGAACACACTATTAATATGTCTTCACATTTGCTTAGCTTTTTATCTGTTTAGGGTAACTCTCCTTTAAACATGAGCATTTAACACAACAAAAAAACCAAATAACACAATCAAGACTTTTTATCGATCACATTTCTTAAAATCAAACTATTTTTTTTCTACATAAAGTCAAACTATTTGTTCACTTTCAATTTTTTTTTTAAGTTTTGTAAGATTAAAGGACAAGCCAAGCCAATGACACTCATAAATTCAAGAACCAAATCCAAGAAAAAACACTTCAACATAGCATCACAAATACGCATTTAAGTCCAAACTAAGAAGCTCCACTCCAGTAGAAAACATGACAACCCAAAAACCAAATAAAAAAACAAACAAGTCCATCAAACAATACAACAATCAACTCCAAAGTAAAGACATATCATAAGCTCCAAAACTCCAACTTTTTAACACCCCCATCAATATATCTCCCACTTTGCCACTCTCAATGTCCAAATACTCAAAACAACTAATGTATTTCACATGTGAAACCATATTATATTTTGTAATTGAGATCAAGGAGAAGCAAAGATCAATCTCGGAAAAAAAAAATTGAAAATCACCTATTGTGAATCAATCTTCATTAATCTTTTCAATGAGCAAGAATAGCTCTAGTTTCTCTGCAATTAGGGTTTGTAAGTGGCGCAGCAGTGAGTAAACCAAACAAGTGAATTCGGGAAGCTGATATTTATACCTTTAAAAAAATTGTTTGCTTACAAATGTATTTTTTTGTTGAAATTTTGTCAACAAGCCAAGCCAAAGACACTCATACATTCAAGAAACTAAACCCAAGAAAAAACACTGCAACATAGCATCACAAATAAGCATTTAAGTCCAAACTAGCATGCTATACTCCACCAGAAAACATGGCAACCAAAAAACCAAATAGAGAAAACAAACCAAATGATCAAACAATACAACAATCAACTCCAAAATAAAGACAAATCAAAAGCTCCAAGTCTCCAACTTTTTAACACCCCATCAATATATCTCCCACTTTGCAACTATCAATGTCCAAATACTCAAAACAACTAATGTATTTGACATATGAAATCATATAATATTTTGTAATTGAGATCAACGAGAAACAAATTTCAATTCACCAAAAAAATTGAAAATTACATGTTTTGAATCGATCTTTGATAATTTTATCAATATGCAAGAATAGATCTAGTTTCTCTGCAATTGGATTTGTAAGTAGCGCAGCAGTGAGTAAACCAATCAAGGGTTCGTAAGTGGCGCACCAGTGAGTAAACCAAACAAGTGAATTCATACAAAAAATTGAAAAGTACCTGTTGTGGATCAATCTTCGGCAATTTATCAAAACGCAAGAATAGATCTGGTTTCTTTGCAACTGGATCTGTAAGTGGCGCAACAGTGAGTAAACCAATCAAGGGTTCGCAAGTGGCGCACCAGTGAATAATCCAAACAAGGGTTCGTAAGTGGCGCACCAGTGAATAAATTAAACAGGTGAATTGATGCAAAAAAAAATTGAAAAGTACCTGTTGTAGATCGATCTTCAGCAATTTATCAATACGCAAGAATAGATCTGGTTTCTTTGCAACTGGATCTGTAAGTGGCGCAGCAGTGAGTAAACTAACCAAGGGTTCGCAAGTGACGCAACAGTGAGTAAATCAAACAAGGGTCCGCAAGTGGCGCACCAGGGAGTAAACCAAACAAGTGAATTCATGCAAAAAAATTGAAAAGTACCTGTTATGGATCGATCTTCAGCAATTTATCAATACGCAAGAATAGATCTGGTTTCTTTGCAACTGGATCTGTAAGTGGCGCAACAGTGAGTAAACCAATCAAGGGTTCGCAAGTGACGCAACAGTGAGTAAATCAAACAAGGGTCCGCAAGTCGCGCACCAGTGAGTAAACCAAACAAGTGAATTCATGCAACAAAAACTGAAAATTACCTGTTGTGAATTGATCTTCGGCAATTTTATCAACACGCAAGAATAGATCTAGTTTCTCTGCAACTATATTGGTAAGGGGGGCAGCAGTGAGTAAATCAATCAAGGGTTCGCAACAGTGAGTAAACCAAACAAGGGTTCGTAAGCTGCGCACCAGTGAGTAAACCAAACAAATGAATTGGGAACATGATATTTATACCTTAAAAATTGATGAAATTGAGGTAGTTTTTTTTTTTTGGAACGAGAAGTAGCTGTTTGATATATAATAAATGTTGGATTAATAGAAAAAAATCATTGTGAGACATGTTTTTTCATTTTATATTTTTTTTAAAAAAATAATTATATTTGGACATAGTTTTTTTATTGGATATCCTGAAGAGACATATTTGGATATAGTTATCGTTATTCAAATGACATAACTTATCAAATATGAACAAATTATTTTTTACTCCACTAATAAATACTCCCTCCGTTCCAAAACTATTGTAGTTTTAGCTTTTTTGTTTTATTCCAAAACCATTGGTGTTTTACATTTCCAAAGCATTTTATCTCATTTTCTTCCATTCATGCCCTCATTTAATAGTGTATCTCCCAAGCACCACCCCTTATTTCCACCAATCAAAGTTCTCACCAATTAGTTGACCAATGATTTTCATTCTCTCTTTCAAATAACTCATATTAAATAAGGGTGTTTTAGTCAAATTATAACATCAATTAATAAACTCTTAAACTTTGTGAAAAAACTAAAAGTACAATAGTTTTGGAACGGAGGGAGTATATGTTTTTCTTAAAGGAGCTGAGATTAAAGTATGAGGGCACCCCATGGGGAATAACAATACAACTGTACAACTCATATCATAATTAATCATACAAGTACATAAATCCTCACACATAAAAATAAAAAACAACCATCGTCTTAGGTCAAAATTTCTATCCACTTTGCAATGCATCTATACCTTTTGGCCATAAGAAATGGCGGTTCATCAGCAACATGCTGAACACAAGTGGAAGATGAAATACATGACATTCCAAAGGAAGAAGAGAGAAAAAAGAGGTGGAACATAAAAGGATGAAAAAAATAAGGAAAAAGGAAATAGAAGTCGGAGAAAAGAATGGTAGCAAATGGTAGCGGCCATGAATAAAGGAGAAAGAAACAAAAGGAGAAAATTTCCCGAGAGGATATGTAGAAAAGTCTGTTGAACAAGAGGAGAATGACTCCATATAGGAAGGGATCATTCTTTTTGTTAATTCAATTATTTTTGTTTAGCCCAAAATGTCTAACGTAGTGAATTGGGAGACCAAGCTCAAATTAGAGCAATTCAAACTTAGCATTCTAAATATTGAAGTGAACATAATCGCATCAACATACACCTAGCCTTTTATATATGACTTTTATATATAGGAAACTATAGCCCAGTGCATAATCCCCCTTATTATGTGGTTATAGAGGATCAATTAGAGAGGAAGTGTGTTTGACTTGTTCAAAGACCAATACAAAATATCTAAAGCTACTCACGTCTTTGTCAGTAGGGGTGGGAATAGGCTAGGCCTAGGTAGGCTTTGCTTAAATAGGCTTAGCCTGTTTAAAAATCTTAAGGCCTGAGCCTGGCCTATGGCCTATCAAAGGCTTTTTTTCGAGCCTGGCCTGGGCCTTCCGAAAGCCTGGCTTGGCCTGGTAGCCTGTTTAAAGACCCGTTTCACAACAAGAGTTTTACGTTTGTTAATAAATTTATCTGTAAAGAAGTTATCAAACTTATAAGCTAACGGGCTAAATTATACTAAAATAATATTTTCAACAATCAGACTTATAATATTATCAGCTAATAGGTCGTGATGAAACTAAACGAGATTATGTTGGTTTCTTAGAGTTGAAGAGCCAATTTAAAATCACACGCCATATTAAGATATTTAAATACGTCATATATTTATTTTTAAAAAGACTTATAACTTTGAATCGTTATATAAGTCAATTTGCTTAAATATACTAAAATCTCAATAAGTATATAATATCAAGATATTATTATAAATTTTTAATATATAGACATCATCAAGGGTAAAATATATTTATACTTATCATATTTACAATTTACCAAAAAATACTAATCATATTTACTTAAATAGGCTAGCCTGTAAGGCTTACAAGGCTTGTTGAATGGCCTGAGCCTGGCCTTTTTAACTAAATAGGCTTTTCAAAAAGCCTAAGCCTTGGCTATTTACCAATTTGGTCTGGCCTGGCCTGGGCCTGTGGTAGGCTAGGCCATAGGCCCCTACGAACGGTCTGGCCTATTCCCACCCCTATTTGTCAGCCACGTAATGAAGTAGGTCGTCCTAGCATGAAGTAAATCTCATGTGATGAATTAGGTCGCCTATGATGAAATAGGTCACCCCTTATAAAGTTGATTGCTCACTTTCAGAGAAAAAGCTCAACACCTTCAAATCCATCCAACTAGGTCCAAATTCTCGCCAATTCCATCCCAAATTGTGTAGAATCTTTTTAAGCTACGGACGTTCTCCTCGAACATTGCCCAACTGGTCCACCTACATTATATATGCAATAAATAACATTAAAAAACTTACAATTTTTGCATTAAAAAGTGTACTTTTAAGTAATACTAGAAATATTTATTAGGAAAATTGCAATGATAATTAATTAATAATAATATATGATGGATAAATGTAGTGTAATTATCTTATTAAGTTTTCCATATTTTATTTTTGTGTTTAATTTTTCAAAATAAGTTTACTTCATTCTTAGGTAAATCATACCTCGGGTGTTAACAAAAGTTATAGAAATACAAGCAACATGTTGAGGCTGGGCTTGTTAGTTCCATCTTGGACCTGCTTTGGCGAGATTGGGCGGTCCAAGTTGCTCATGTCTTACATGAGGGGAATGCTTGCATGGATTTTTTGGCGAAAGCCGGAACGGCTCAGGAGCGTGATTTTCTCCTCCTCTAGGATCCTCCTCCTGGAATGGAGTATTTGCTTATGGCAGACTCTCTGGGGTTTGTGATAGTTAGGCAGTAGGGAGTTTTTGGTTTTTCTTTTTCTCTCTTTGTTGTTTCTCTTTGTTGTTAAGCATCAAAAAAATTTAGAGAAATTCAAGTTATTGACTTTTTTATCAACACTATCCACTCTTTATTCTTACTCCACTTATATGTAAATATTGATTTTCCATAATTTAAAAGAATTTGAAGATATTGAAATCAATATAAATTATTACTCTTAATGTGGGTATATTAAACACATTTGTTATTGAATTGGTAAGAGCAAAGATTGCCTAACTCAATGAAATCGGCTTCATTCTCGTGAAGACTTTACTTTTCTGTTCTTTGGTCAGTTTGTTTAGTTTTGAGTGTGCTGATGGACAATAACCTTTTATGACACTTTCTCAATACTCTCTTTTTTCTCTTCCAAATTATTAATTAACATCTATTGGAAAAGTGATTGTTACAATTAAACTAATTAAGATGCATAGGTCTGCAAGCTGGAACAGGTTCTCTGATGATTACTTCAAGCATGCGTCTTCATCACCTTCTACAGGTCACAGATCATCTTATTCTTCGTTGGATGGGAACAACTTGCCAATAACATATGACCCCATTGCAGATTTGGCTAAGAAGGAGAGGGCACGTGTTAAGTTTGCTGAGAATGCAGTGCATGTTATTCCTTTAGTGCTGCTTGTTTGTGCCTTCATTCTTTGGCTCTTTTCAAATCCAGGTAATCAACTAGATAAATCATATAACCATCACATGCATCATGTACATCATAATTTCAAATTAATAGTATCCCTAAAGCATTTCACCACCGATTAAATTAGGAGCAAAGCATTATTTTGATCCATGTTATCGGTTACTTTAATCCATCAAAGATGAAAAAAAGTTGATCAATTTGGTCTTTTTGCAACATCCATAGTTCTTGATTGCCCTTTTCACATTGAGGGATAGTGATTTTTGTCTCAGGAATTAAAGTAACTACTCCTGATATCTTTCGGAGACAAAAAACGATGGTTTATTCCATAAATTATTTTTAACTTTCAAAACAATATATAGATTTTGAAGGAATGAATGTTGATGATCATTTTGATCCTAAAAAATATATCGTCAATCACATCGTCTCCGTCAACCTGGCTAATGAAAATGGTAAAAATACCCCTAAATTTATAAATCGCTGATCAAATCAATCACTTCGATTCATTAATTTTAGTCAACTAACGATCTTGTATGGCACTTAACTGCGCATGTGGCACACTAAGTGCACAATCAACATGTCCATGTCACACTTAAGTGCATATGTGGCACAATGAATGTACAATCAGCATGACTAGTTGAAATATTGAGAAAGTTGTTGGTGACTAGTTGAAATATTGAGGAAGTTGTTGGTCAAGTGGTTACACTGACACTCCACATCCTTGAAGGTGTGGGCTAGAATTGCATCCTTGCATTTTTTTAAAAATATTACCCCTCCACTTTTATATGAGTACTAGAGAAATTCTCTTTTTTGTTATGTTAAGAATATCAACGTTGTGTCATGTACTTTATTTAATTAAACCCTTAGAATTCTTTGAATCAATTTGTTTAATTTATTTCTCTTTGTTGTGTTTTTTTTCTAATAGATGTGGGCATTCTAGGAGATCCTATGGGAGCAAGAATCGAAGGATTAAGTATTGAAGGAGAAATTGAACATGATACGGACGGTACTCAAACGGGCTTCTTACCTATTGTGAACTCAGAAGAAACGAACACAAAAGAACTTGGAACTGAAAAGGATTCGATAACTCTAAAGAATTTTTAGTGAATGATGTTTAAATTTATTAAACTCTTTTTACATATACATGTTTCTTTATGATTTCAATTAGATATAATTTTATAAATAGTTAAATACGTCAGAATGTATCAAATAATTGAATTGTTATTTTACGGATATGGGGAAGATAACCATTGTGTATGAGCAGCTTAGCGCTTTTTTTTAGCTCAGGCTATCAAACTATTCAACACCGGCAACAGTGACTAATTCATTCATCCCAAATGCTTACATTAAGCGGTAAACAAATGTCATAATATGTGCTTCCTTTCTATGAGTGATGATCGAACTCCCGATCCCATAATTTAGGGACGACTATGCCACAACTTCTGGTTTAAGTAGCTTAGATTTACCATATAATTGAAGAATGATAATGTAAATCTAGAATAAGTTTAAAGTCAAATCTAAATGCTTATTGGCAGTTCAAACCGTTTAACCACTGCCTAGCTAACATAACCCCTTCTCACTCCACCAACTTGACAACATGCATATTCCAACGTTCCGGTGTATATAAAATAATTTTTCTTTTTTTCTTTTCTCTTTCAGAAAAAAAATCTTTGTTTTCTATATTTATTCTTGTAGGGAGTTAGGTCATCCGATAGAGAACAAACATCAAGTATTTAAGATGGACCCAGTGGTCCATGACATGTTAGTTCCCATTTCAGTTAACTCTAAATCAAACATGGAAAAGTTCCTCCTTTATTCTCTTCTCTTTTCTTTTGCAATAATCTCATGTTCAGCCACTACCTACAATGTTGGTGATACCTCTGGCTGGGACATTAGCAGTAGTCTCGATACATGGACTGCAGATAAGAAGTTCCAGACAGGAGATGCTCTTAGTAAGTTCTTAATGCTTCCTTTCAGAACCGAAATAATTTTCTATTAGCTAGTGAAATCACACTTACATGTCTTTTATTTGAAGTTTCAATTATATTACAGTAACACCTGAAATCATTTACTTCTTATATGAGCAATGTTATTTCCTGCAAAAGTTTTTATTCAAAATTTTGACTGGTTCGAATGTGTCTAGTTATCTATCTGTAGTCTGTACTAATGCAAATGATAATGAACGGAACACTAATCACGAATTGAATTGAAAATTCATATGCTCAACATGTATTCAAAGTTCAAACACACTTTTTTCATGAATCCTCTAAAACTATCTGTTCTTCTTGTGACCATGTCAAACTGATTATAATTTCAAGCTTTTGAGAACAAAATTCATGACACCCCAAGTTTTATGCAGTGAATTTATATAAATTTTAGCTTTTTTAGCTGTCGACATGTTAAAGTTACGCACTTTGATTTTTAAGTTGGATGTTGTTAGAAATTAATGACACTAGTTTGAGATTTTATTTTCCAGGTTTCCAGTATTCATCAATGTACAGTGTGGATGAGGTTACAAAAGAAAATTATGACACATGCAACACATCCAATATTTTGAAAAGCTATGGGAATGGGAACACAACTGTGCCATTGACAAAAGCTGGGGAAAGGTATTTTATATGTGGAAACAAGTTGTATTGCCTTGGAGGGATGAAGCTCCATGTTCATGTAGAAGATAACAAGAATACTACAATTTCACCTACTCTGGCACCTAAGGCTGTGGCAGGATCAAATCAAAGGATTAACTCAGTTCCAGAGTCTCCTTCATCAAAGAAGAGCACACAATTTTCAAAGGGAGTGACAAGTTGTGCAGTGGATGCACTTCAGTTAGTTTATATTGCTCTTATGGCTACTATTTATGGGATGTTGCATAATTGAGCATATAAGAACTGCAACTGAAGAAACAGCTATAGATTCATGTTTTGAGTATGTTAAAGACTTTCTGATATTGATAATGAAAAGAAAGAAAAGAGTCTTTTGCTTGGTTTGGAAGACTCATATACAGCATATGTTGTACATGTATGTTGAACAATGTTTGTATGACAGGCACATTCATATTGTTTGTATGACAGCCTTGCTGTATTGGTCCCTCATGAAAATGGTTTGCCACATATTTCAATACGTATACATATAAGGTGTGTTTGGGTAAACGATACAATTAAGCGCTTATCGCATAAGCTAATTTGAGAACTTATTGAAATAAGTTGAAAAATAAGTTATAGTTAAGCATAAGCTCTTATTCATAAGCTAATATGAATAACTTATAAAAATAAGCTCAAAATAGCTTATAGGTAGGTCATAAGCTAGAAGTTGAGACATACTCCCCCGAACACGGGCAGATAGCCAACTAAACACATTCAAATGTGGAGAATATACGAACCAGTTCATGCAAAAAGGCGCCTAAACTTACGCAAGCTTCATAACCAAAAGAAAAAGGACAAAAATATGCATATGGAACCGCATCGCATTCAACTTGTGGGAACAAATAGTACCTAATAGCCTAATTCCATATCAACATGCAGCAGGACAAGGAAACAATGCAATTCCAAACATGCCAAAAAGATTAGAAGGAATGAAAATGCCTGAGCATTGCAATTAAGGGCATCAACAGAAATGATTATTACCGGAGATATGTGCAAAATCCATTTAAAACTTTAACATAAACAAATTTAAAAGTAGCAAAGCAATGATCTAGACAATCAACAGCTAGTCAGGGATCCCCCCGCTGCTCCCTACTGTAGCAAATGCATCGGTGATAAGCTAACCAGAAGCGGTCTTCTTTTGCTGGAAAATGACTGCATAGACAGGAACTGCAACACCAATGCTGAAGGCGGTGAACACAGCAAGGGACATTTTCAATCCTTGATGCTTCATCCTATCCAAGTTGTACATGTGTTTCGCATGCATATAATAAGGTTCGTCATGGCCATGTCCACCTCCCATCCTCTTCACGCCAGTAGAATGGAAACCTCTGCCCACTGTGAAAACATAATATTGTCATACACTGTTGGCATTGTAAAGTGTGAAAACTATTTTACCTAGGACTACAACAGTAAAAGGTTATGGAGCAACTATTGTCAACTAAGATTTCCTTATATTTTGCTCAACTTTAATATAAGATTGCGCAAACCAAAACCGAAGTCCAAAACACTTTAATTATAAACCAAGTGAGATCTGCAGCCAAATGCAATGGAACAAATGGAGTAGGCCAAACAAAATGCAACATTATAAGCATAGTAAAGACGTAGGCAACAAGTGATCCAAGAAACAGAAGGCACTAAAGACTTGAGAAATTTTTTAAATGCCTTAAAAATTAGTTATGGATTTTGAATTAAAAATCTGATTATGTGAGCTTAAATGGATAAGAACCATATGTATCTAGATTTAAAACACATAGTTTATATAAAAAAATAACAGTAAAACACACACACACAAGGTTGAGGCAAGTCTCAGGAAAACACATTGAGGCAATGGAAAACTAAAATCTCAAATACTGAAATAGGATAAAGGATCATGTTGGATGCTAATTGAGTATCCCATAGTAGAAATTAGTTATTCTATTATTCATTTGTAAATGTGATTATCCAGTTCTGCTCCTCCATATTCAACTAAACTGTTTGAACAACTTTCATAATCACTTTAACTAACCAAAATATAAAAAGTCCCAAGAACAAATCTAAACCCCCATGTCACCCTTTTTAAACCATTGAAAATTCAAAGGAAATCACTTCCATAGAATCCCCACCCCTTCATTTGATAAAGCAAAGCTCTTTCAATATTGTTATTTCCAAAATACATCAACAACTCAACAGAAGAAACTAATCAAAGTACCAAACCATATTCACAGATGAGAAATTCAAATCTAAACCCCCATTTTGACACGACCAAGGTAATCAGAAATTCCTAAGAAATCGTAGCCATGATCAGCATTCTTCTATTAGAGACAGACAACCTTAAAAACATGATTTCGGAGAGATTCATGGATCGTAATTACCTGGTGCGGATTTTGACAGCGACGGTCCTGAAGAAGAAAGAAGCTTGGCCGCAGATCTGAAAGTATTGTTGAACGCCATGGCAGAAAGATGCAGGCTACACGCGACGGCGAAGAGAATTGCGCTTTTCCCTTCTTACTCCTCTGGCTATTCAGTATATCCAATTATTAGTTAGTGGAAAAAACTATTTGACCGGTCGGTCATTGTAGTTTAATTTTTTTTATAGGCAAAAATGTTAATCGTTAGTAAATTAGTATGGATGGTCCTCGCATGATAGGTCAAATGGTAAAAGCTATGGATATATGAGTTGGGTAGGGGAGGTCAGGGATCGATCCTTGGGGAGGTCGTGGGACTACGTCTTCTGAAACGCTCCGGAGGGGACTCTGCAAAGGCACTTTGATGCCTAAGATAAATCCGACAAGAGAAGATAGTGATGTGTGTACCTTGTGATATTTCTGGACTTGCCTATATGAAGGTGGATTTTGATCGCATCGAGGATGCAATGAGTGCATAATACAATGTTACCTGCCAACTGTTGGATCGTTTGACCTAGGCAGCTAAGGTCAGCTACTTGAGCTCGACATCTATGCGTGGAAGCAGGAAGGAAGGGATGTTTGATGGGACTAGAGGAAGTGACAAAAACGCCCTTGGTTATGAACTCAAGTTTAGTCATCGTTGAAGGTGTCCGAGTAGCAGGTGAACAAGGTGGCTGATTGTTGTCGGTCGTCGGGGCAAGGGATGTTGGGTCGTCATAATGGAGAAACTCAAAGGTGATTGTCAGGACAATAGCCTTATAGCTTTGGCGCCCAATTGGCTGGGCACCGACAGGTATATGTGTTTGGAAGGGCTACGTTTGGAGATGACTATCGGAATAGTAGCTCTCTAGTGCCTAGCTAGGCGTCAAGAGGTATATGCGTTTGGAAGGAGTACGCTCAAAGATGGTCGTCAGAACAAAGGTCTTAAGAAGTCCAACATGGTCTCCTTTATTCTCTTCACTATTTACTAACATATAATCACGTTGGCTACTTATAAATAGCTTTTTTAATATATTCTTGTTCATTAGTCTAAGCTTGTTAATCTATTTACACAAAGGCTTGTTGATCTACTTAGTTTTCTTATTATGGAATATGCCTTTAAATAGACTAATAAGTCAGATCAGACTTTCATGAATGTCAAGCTTGGCCTGTAAAAAACCCTATGCATATAGGTAACAAGTTTGGTTGGGGCTTTGAATTTTTTAAGCAAGCCAAACCTATTTATTCATATATATATTGAACTGGACTATGGAAACTTAATTGTAACAATTTAAAAACTTGAGGGACTAATTTTACGAACAAAATTTTAAGAGGATGAGGGCTAAAAATGCAATCAGGTCTTTTTTATTTTATATATTTAAACAATTAAACTCACTTGTTTTCATGTTCCAATTATAATTATTTGAATTTTAATTTGTAAATGAAAATTATCAGCATTCCCAAAAAAAATCATGATTTCATCAAAATAAATGAAGAAAATTCAATTATATCAAACAAAACAATTAACTAAACAAGAAAATTTGCAAATTCAAGAAATTCAATTAATTCATTTGAATTCCCAAGCATTAAAATTTCTCTAGAATTCAATAATTTTTTAAGTGAGAGGATGGTTGATTTGCTGGTGTGGTACTGCCACATTAGAAATATTGTACTAACGTAGTACTACATTTGTACAACAACAAAACGATAAAGAAATTAATCAAATAATTACATTAATTTTGGTCATATGGGTGGAAGTGGTTGACGTTTATCCTCAATCATATTCATCACTCTAAGCACACAATATTCACTCACACAACAGAGAAAAGAAAAAGAAGAGAAATGGCATCATCAGGTGACACTTTACTCACAATATTAATCTGATTCATCTACTTTCTTTTCATTTTCTCCGATGAGTGTGATATGATCTCATCTGATCGTGCATGGTGTTTGTTTATGAGCAGGGTTGCAAAATCTCAGCTTGCTCTACAACGAGGTTTGCTAATTTCTTCTATATCACTTTCTCTCTACCTTGCTCGCTGCACGATTTGGTCCATTCACTTTGTGTTTTTCCTTCAGAAACCGGGTTTTGTTGTTGGAGTCGTTGTGCAGTTATAAATTTAACAAAAGCATCTATCTACCTTGAGAAGAATGTTTGGACTTGGATCTAACTTCTTTCTTTAAAATCAATTCTGACACTTAGAAACATCTTACATAATGTTACAATTCTCACATTGGGTAGATATATGACACATATAACATTTATAAGGATAGAACAATTATCAACTCTCAAGCTAGTTTTTCGGTTGAATTATGTCTCCTAAATTCTAATCCGTTTAGCCTTTAATTAAGTTTGATCATTTAGACAAAACAGGAAGAGGAAAGTTAGATGATGAAAAGAAAATGGCAGAATTTTACTTTTTTTATTCTGGTTATATTTCTACATTATCATTTTCTCTCCATTCCAATAAACCATTGAAATTGGCATGTATTCGTTAATTATAGTGTTAATTTATTTTTATTTTATTATTATTATTATTATTATTATTATTATTATTATTATTATTATTATAGTTGAGCTAGTTTTGATGCACAAATATGTTGTCACCATGGTTCTACCTACGTGATAGTATCATGCCAAAATCAAAATATGTTGTCATTATGGAGTCATGTACACACCATTTTGATGTTGTGCCTACGTGTGGCCAATAATTGACACGTGTTTGGCACATCTGTATGTGACACCAATCTTTTGTTAAATTGATATTTTTGTTGCCTTCATATGGTTAGTTCTATTATAATGACTTAATAATATTTTGACATGTGATGTGTATTAAGATATCGTAAATTTTAAAGTTTATATGTATGATATAATGAACTATGAAATTTTCAATCTCTTTCCTATATATGCGTGTTTGGATTAACATTTATCACAATTATTTATAGCAAAAATGCATTGAAAGTGAAGTATTCATATGTTAAGACAAAATGTTGTACACTGCAGGGTCCAAAAGTCACTCCAGCATTTCAGCTGAAGCCGCCACCATATCCACTGGTAAGATCAAATGTTTGTCATTAACTAAGTTTGAATTTAATTTTTCAAACAGACAATGCTTCTAGCAATACATTGAAAAATGTAGATTTTGGTAAAGTTTTGTCATTCGCAAATTTAATTATTTCACATTAAAACTTTGGTTAGTTTTTTTTTCGTGAAGAAGCTTAAAAATGAAATGATTCACGGTAAGTTTGATTGCTAGGTAAAATGGTGCAGAATCACTTTTTGTATATGTCATAACATTTGAGGAAATTTGGTGGTATCTGAATTTTTGTGTTGGTATAAGCCATAAGGCTTTTAAGACTGTGTTTGGATACTTGTTATAAAAAGTGGACATAACTTTTGTTATAAAATATGAAAATAACTTTTCTCATGAATTAGATGAAAGTTTGTTTACGTTGTACTAACTCAACTATATCCAAACAAACACAGACTGATATTGTGACAATGAAAATTTTCAGAATGCGTTGGAGCCAATTATGAGCGAGAAGACACTTGAGTTTCATTGGGGGAAGCACCACAGAAGTTATGTGGAAAATCTGAAGAAACAAATTGTAGGGACAGAGCATGAGGGGAAGTCACTAGAAGCCATTATAGTCACATCATACAATAAGGGTGACACTCTTCCAGCTTTCAACAATGCAGCACAGGCATGATACATTCTTGTTGTCACAAGAAGGTCTTATTCAAGTTCCCAAACCACAGCTTAGTTAGTAGTAATCTTGTTATTCTTTTACTCTGCAGGTTTGGAACCATGACTTCTTCTGGGAGTGCATGAAACCAGGTGGTGGTGGAAAGCCATCAGGGGAACTCCTAGAACTGATTGAAAGGGACTTTGGTTCATTTGAAAAATTCCTTGATGAGTTCAAGACTGCTGCTGCAACACAATTTGGTTCTGGTTGGGCTTGGCTTGCCTGTGAGTAATAACATAACCCTTTCCACCTTGCTCTCCCATTTTCTGGCTTCATTTATGAATTATGATACATGAAACAAGTTCTTGGGTAAATCTGGCTAATATCAGTCTAATATATTTCTAAGAACATCTCTTTGTAAATCTGGCTTATCATATTAAGTTGTTTTTACCCTTATTCCCTTTTCTTTATTGATGAAATATAGATCAGTCAAGCAAATTTGATACTGGAAATGGAGCAAATCTTCCTTCATCTGATGAGGACAAGAAGCTAGTAGTGCTCAAGAGTCCCAATGCTGTGAACCCCCTTGTTTGGGGTGGTTATTACGTAAGTAGGAAGAAACTAGTAACACTAGTATTCATCATTCATTACTAGTCATAGAACATGAATGGTATTAATTGGATAATATGATCTCTTTTCCCCGATAAATTGATCAAGTTCTGATGTGATTTCATCTTAATTTCTTGCAGCCACTCATGACCATTGATGTTTGGGAGGTATCAATTAAATTTGTCTTTTGTTTGCGACTTGATTAAACTAATTTGCACACACAAGCTTTGAAATAATCATAAATAACAGCTTGCTGACTTTGTAATTTTTTCATTTTTGTGCAGCATGCTTACTACCTTGACTTTCAGGTAATTTGTTGTTCCAAGCATTATACAAATATTACTGTCTTGCGAGTTCTTTCCAATAGATAAATTTAACCATGAGCCATGACTATATCTTGTTATCTTCGCAGAACCGGCGCCCTGATTATATATCGGTGTTTGTCGATAAGCTTGTTTCTTGGGATGCAGCAAGCTCTAGACTTGAACGAGCTAAGGCTTTCCTTGCCAGTGCTGACATTCATCCTGCTATATGATTTTGAATTGGAACCAGTGATTTATCCGGAAAGTGATGCTGAATTGGATGCAGAATGAGTCAATTATTTTTATCTAGAAAGTGGACTGTGGATACTTTGGTATCAAAGGTTAAATCACTTGAGTCCTGCATGTTATGTTATAAGGACAGGAAGTTTTAGTTCTCTCTGTGAGCAATAAGGTTATTTACGCCTAAACAATCAGCAAATAATGCTATGGTGCAGAACTTTATGTTTTCTATGAGTGAATGCGTACCTTTTTCCATGAACATATATATGGTTGAAGATGCATATTCTAAAGGTGAAGAATGTTAATTTCTCCTTCACCCCTTAAAAGTGAATAGACATCTAGACATAATTTTTTTTCATCTCCGGAGCGGCAACCGTGAGAATAACTCCTCGAGGCTCGAAGATCACATTAAGTACACACAATTTTGTTCCAGTTAGACATTGCAGATAAAAAACTCATGAATAATCTTCTATCGCGTGTATTTTCTTCAATTAATATAACTGCTCATATAAAATTGTAATATTAAGCATGTTTCTTCGTAAGGATAGGACGATGAAATTCTATCCGACTCTATTTTAATCATGTGTTTGGTAAGTCAATTATTGGTGTAAATTTTATCTTGAGTGAGAAGTTGGATTAAATAAAGGAGATGGTCGCCCTCAATGACAGTTGAGTCATACTCTCGATCAATGCCACTATCGCTCAGCACCATCCATCTATAATTAATTCTACAGTCAAAATCAATTCTGAAAAGAAACTTTCGTGCTTAGCTTCTAGAGTCAGAATGGACTCGGATGAAGTAGATGCTGATCAAAACATGTTAATAACAAAATTGTGATCCAAATATGAAATATAGTAAACCAAACAAGTGCTATGTGTATGCTTCTAAAGTAAAAAGCATTGAATTGATTATGAATCAGAAACTAAAAGTTCATCCCAAATCATATCCATGTCTAATGAAGGCATTCTACTTAACTGAACAGCTTCCACATCAGACATCTCATGATGTGTGTTTTTGCTTCTCTCAGAGGATTCAGCTCCAACCTTGTTCTTTATATCAAATTCCCACTCCTTCATGGTTGAACTTGAATCCTTTCTATTTTTTTGACTTTTCAATTTGCCATTCTCATCACTTGGCTTATTGTTTGACCCTGCTTGTGATATTGCTTGCAGTTTTGCCTCCACAAGTGCAGCAGTGGTTCCATTCAATGAATTAGCCTGAATCACATGCTTTAGATCTGGGAAATTCAGCTGAGTATACTCTCCTCTCAGTATGTATGCTGCTGTGTCATATGCAATGGCAGCTTCTTCAGCTGTGTCAAAAGTCCCCAGCCAAACCCTTGTCCTGTTTCTTGGTAATCTAATCTCTGCAACCCATTTCCCCCATTGCCTCTGCCTCACCCCTTTGAACTGCTTTCCTCTTCCACTAAGCTTCAAAGGCTGAGTCCTGGTGGTGCTCAACCATTTGTCATTGAATGATTTCATTTTGTCTGAATGATCACCACCTGTTTGATGAATTGTTTGACTGAACTGGGACACAGGAAATGTGGGGTCTGAAGTTTCTGGCATGACTTCAACACCTTTGATATGTGAGGGTGATGAGTACAGCATGGAAGGTTCCTGCAAAAACAAAGTTAAGTTTGGAAATTTGGGTGGAGCAGAAGAAGAAGAAGCTGCTGGGTCATCAGAAACTAGTGCAGTGGTTAATGCTGGGAGAGTTTCCAGAAGATTTAGAGGAATAGAGCTATGTTTTATATCTGAGGCTGGGACAAAACTAGGGGTGGTGGTAGAATTGAATCCTGAAAGGGGTTGTTTTTTGGCTTTTCCATTCTCCATGTCTTCAGGATCATTGAACTTTGCAGGGCTATGATGACTAATCAAAGTGGCTAAAGGTACCTCTTCTTTCATTGAACTAGAATCTGGACATGAAAGAAGCTTTTCAGGAGATGATGCTATTGATGAGTTTTCCTCACTTCTTAACACATGAACATGATGAGAAGAAGTCAGAGTGGGAGACCTTATAATTGCATAGTCCAAAAACTTGGACCCTGTTGCCATTTCTTGCAAACAAGTTGGCAATTCCTTTTGGGTGAAGATTTCCATCTTGGGAAATGTATGTTCCATGCAGATCCTTTAGACAGTGAATCTGGTGTAAGACACTGATAGATAGAAACTATTCAAATGCAAGCACTATACTAAATAGGTTTCCTTAGGGCTTAGGCACACCTCATATTGACAGGTATCAGTTAAGACTTACTATTATAATAGTAAAGGTTAGGTACCTATTTTGTGTTTCATTGGGAATTTTTTATGGCTTCAATCAGGTCTATTTCTTTATAAAGATTCCTTTTTCTCCAAAAAGTTATGCTTGCATTCTATATCACACTTTGTCTTCACAGCCAATAGGAATCAGACAGCTCAAGCTTTTCTGAGTCAGCTGTCTTACAAGGTGCAAAGCATAGAGAATTAGCATTTGTTTCATCACGGCAACTTCCTTGATCTAAGACCTTTATGTTCATGCTTTGAATTATGTAGGGCATTATTCCTTTTTTCACATCAATAATCATGTGATTTTGTTGAACACCCACATGCTATATTCTTATCTTCACTATGCTAATGTAATTTAATGTGGACAGCCAATTAACAAATGGGGCACTTTGTTTTTTTGTCACTAATACATTTCATAGACACTAAACAAGAGAAAAAGCTGTAACTTTTGAAAAATGGAAAACTGCTTATCTACTAGTTGAAATGTCTTTGTCTAATCACCAAATGAGGTGTCAAAGCTCATATTTTTCCTCCTTGAAATGCATTGGTTTTGGAATTGCCTTAGCGGTGCAGGTGACAATGGTTAGTTACCTGTTTTGTTTTGCTTTGAGTGGAGAACAAAGGTTTATTATCTATATTATCATGTACATGAATTTTATATTTATTATGGATTTAATTTTAATACCCTTTGCGTTAGTTTGATGAAGTCATTGGTACCTTTTCTTGATTTAGTATTCAACAAATGGCCAAAGAGCATGAGCATAGCAAAGGTATGTACTTTATGTATTTGCTTTCGGACCACACTTACAATTACAAGTGTCTTCTGAGAATGGCTTAAAGACACTGAAAACTCCTCATCTGGTAGATGCAATATCAAAGTGTTCCAGAAGCTCATGGTAGTATCCACCAATATTTAAGGCTATAATGATTGGGACTGCACTTCAGTGGGATTCATTGCTCTGATATTAAGCCATCCTATTTGTCCATGCCACACGGCATGGTTTTTTTTTCTGGTGCACCCACATGTATCTCTCACGAGTCACAAGAGATAATCATGTTCGAATGAGAAACATCTTATCATAGTGGAGTTAGCTCTTCTAGCAGCGTTTTTTCTTCTTCTTTCACTAGTTTCGAACCCGACGCCTTATTTAAGGAAAATAAGATATATAACACCTAAACCAATGTCATTGGCTACATGGCATGACAACTCTAATGAAGTAAATACCACTCAAGCCTAGAAGGTTTTTGCCCACAACATGTATCATTTACGAGAGATAATTCCATTTGAGTCTAGAACATTCGCATCATGATGGGGGGCTAACTCTTCCAACATTTTTTTTTCCAGTACTCAAACCTGAGACATTTATTAAGGAGAATCAAACATATACCATCTTAATCAACACAAGTTGGTTACATGGCATGAAAACTCTAATGAAGTAAACACCATTTTTTTTTAATGCTAATATGTGAGACATATTTTAGGCATCTTTCACCCTGTATGTTACTTTTACAAACAGGTTTCTTTCGACTTTCTTTCCATAGTGCAGCTGTTTTTTCAATTACTTTATAAACTATGCACATGGTTCTGACCAAGAAAGAATGTGTGATGCATACCACAAACTAAATTGATATGTAGAATAAACAGGACAGGGGGTGATGTATGAGATGTTGCATTAGTTAGCTGTCGACTTTTCCCACATCCAACATGATTCTTAATTCGTTGCCTTGTTCTGTACCTCACCATATATGATAATGACCAACAGATTAATTAACAATGAAGCTCATCCACGTCATTTCTGCTTAAACTGAGGATCATGGTATTGCAGTTCGCCTAGTTTGTTGAAATATATAAAGATGTAGCTTAGTTGGCACTTCATCTATCTTGATTATACATTAATATCTCAAAAAACTTATCATGATTTATTTAATTATTCTATCTGTGTTTATGAAATTAATATATAGATAGACAGATAATTCAAGAAACAAGAAGTATTTATATGTTTTTGATTCATTGCTCATAACCCCCTCTCCCCTGCCTTGCTAAAGAAAAAAATCATTCTTAAATCTGAATTTAACATTCTAGGATTTTGAAATAATGGATTTGTTAAGAATAATGAGATGGATCCTGAAGTGTTGAATTGAATCTCATATTCTTAAACGACTGTTGAATTATAAAGGAGACAAGCTTCACCCATGACATACAATTCTAATCCCAAAGCTTCATTTTCAAATTTCTACCTTATTTGAGGGTCAAAGAATCAGAATGTCCTTGAACATGCACTGTTCAGCATCACCATAATAAAGTCCATCAACTAGCAAGGCGAGCTCCTAGCCACCTTCTCTTAAACCACATCTATTCATATTCAATTCTAGGTGGTCTTTGACTATCATACCACTTAACTATTCTTATACCATTAAACTAACCAATCCCCCCCCCCTCCCCCCCCCCCCCCCCAAAGTGTTTCATGAAAGATGTCAATTATATACTTTCATTTTGTGTTTTATTTGGTTTATAGCATATGATAGGATGTCATGCCAACTTATTTAGGGTCCGTTTGGTGGACAGGATAAACAGACAAGATAGGATAGCAGTAATCATATCCTGCTGTAATATGTTGTTTGTTGAGCCAGCAAGATATGATAACATTATCATGTCCCTTATCCTATCTTGTCTATCATGTGTAAAAGTTATCCTGAGGGGGGAGTTAGGATAGGATATCAGTTTATGAATATTATGAATTTTTTATTTCAAAGGAAAATTTGACACATTTTTCATTGTTTCTATCATTTCCTATCAATATTATGTCCACCTCAAACGCAAGATAGAATAAAAGTCTATCTTTCTCTTATCTTATCATGTCATTATCCAATCATTTATCTTATCCTGCTTTTATCCTATCCTGACCACCAAATGAGCCCTTAAAATAGGTCACATAGGAAAAAAAAGTTACTAGAAACTAGACGGTAGATTGACAAAAAACCAATTTTACAAACGAAAAGTTTTAGGGACCAAAATATTAATTCCAAATTATTCTATCTCATATTCGCATAAATGTACAATTAAACCAACCTTTTGTCTTCTAACTAGGGCTATTAAAAACCAACCTCAGCCTTTTTTCGAGAACCTAAGATGTTATGCTCTTTCTTCCTGTGGCCCTCCCCAAGCTTACACTTTAGAGACGAGTTATGATTCATTACCATTATTACTCCATTTCCACTTCACTTTATTTATTTATTTATTTATATATATATATATATCATATGATTAATCACATCTTTTTTTTTTTCTTTCATATATCTTTCTTTTTCAAGACCACATTTCCATTTTTCAGGAGGTGAAATGAAACTTGATGACTTTAAGACGACACCTCATTTCTTACTTTAATACTACTTTCATCCTCACACATACCCCAATATGATCTAAGCAATTATCTAGGACCACTTCCACTGTATCGAGGGGATGTTATTGACATGAGGACAAGGTTATGAAGAAATCCATTTCTTTCTTTTTAACTAATGACTAGATACATTCATTAAATGAATGAACCTAAAAAGTTATTTTTACTTATATATGTGACCGGAGGGTGGAGGGTGTATAATGCTTCGGATTTTCCTGCTCTCCCAATTCTTGACATATTTCATTTCTTGATATAATCTCATCATTCCAATATTCTTCAATCTCCTGGTTCAGGATTTGATCGATCATCTACAACTTCTTCATCCGAAAATGCCTTAAATGAGAGAATGAAGAATTTAATTCACCAACTAAGATCATCCACTATCCAATCTCCATTGGAACTCATCAGTCACATTAAAAGCTGCTGGCACATTACGAAGAGCCACCCTCATGTGCCTTTTGAAAGAAAACTCTTCCATAACCCCAGCATTAACATTAAAATGGTGTACTCGTGCTTTCATAACAACATCAAAAGAAGTAGGCTATAAATAAGAGAAATAAATCACCATAATATACACACTCGTCGATCAACCATACAGTATTATCCACAAAACAAACAACCATGTCCATTTCCTTCAACTTCCCCCATTTCACCCCAGGTGACCCAAGTATAACTCTCCAAGGTGATGCCAAGATTCTTGGCCCTGCCAAATGATCCATCCATTGGTTGGACTACAAGTCGTGCTTGGTATGCAAAGCCAGTGCCCATTTGGGATTCTGCCACTGGTGGTGTTTCAAGCTCTGTCACTTCCTTCTCTTTTGTTGTGAATGACTTCGAAAGTTATATACCAGCTGATGGTCTTGCCTTCTTTCTTGCACCGTATGAGACTCAGATTCCTAGCAATTCAGCTGGTGGGAATCTCGGATTGGTTAACAGCACCACTGCCTTGAATCAATTTGTTGCTGTAGAATTTGATACTTTCACCAATGATTGGGACCCAAATTCTAGTCATATTGGAATCAATGTTAACTCTGTAATTTCGCTGAAGACTGTGCCATGGAACAGGGTGTCTGGTTCATTGGAAAAAGTAAGTATAATCTATGACTCTTTAACTAAGACATTGAGTGTTGCTGTGACTCACAAGAATGGTGAAATTTCCACCATTTCTCAAGTTGTTGATTTGAAAGCAGTGCTTCCGGAAAAGGTCAGCGTTGGTTTTACTGCAACCACAACATCAGGCTTTCGTGAGAAGCATGACATCCATTCATGGTCTTTCACTTCAACCTTGAACAACAACAGCTCAACATAAATGTTATTGCAAACTCTGCATGATTTGCCCTACTTATGCTATAATGATTTGATGTTGTGAACTTCAGTACTATCTAAAATATGCACCATGCATATGGATTTTTGCTTAATGATTTGTATTGAATTTGCCTTTAATCATTTTATATTCAGTCACGTTTATTAATGTTTGGTTACATTGCATATAGGGACATCAGTAGTCCTAATGTAGAATTATATTGTGGGGGTAATGGTTCCAGGCTAAGCCAAACCACCCCTATCAGCTTTCTGGATACCCTGAGTATTATTGAAATGTTGTCCACCTGAATCACACTGTGACACAACGTATTCTAGTTAAAAATATCCCATATAAACTAAGGATTCAGCCACAGTAAATAGGTGTTCATAATTGAAAAAAGGATCCACAATCCCAAACTAGTGTTTAGCTTCACATGACATCTAATTAAATACTATGCCTCACTATCAATCAGATTGCACATAAATTAATGAAATATCCCTTGAACCAACTGCAATTCAACGGTGCCCACTAGGGTGGGCAAGTTATAATCCTGGTCCATGTGGACCAGAGGATAACTTTGTCTTTTCCCTTTCCCTTTAGCCTTTACTCTTTCCTCTTCCTGGCAGACTCTTTGTTCCTCCTCCCTTTACCTTTCTCAATCGAAAAGCTCCACCACGACATCTTCATCCTCCTCCTCTGGTTCGATTACTTCTGCGGCGAAGGGTGAACCGTGGCCGTTTCCAAGGGAGTCCGACTAGGCGACTGTGAAGTGCAGCGACGGGGAAGCGCCGAGGAGGGTGACGACGACGGTGTGCTGCGAGGATCGGCACGGTCTGAACCAGGACATGACGCAGGCCATCATTGTCTCTTCATGAATCACCTGCCACCATCCTCGACGGGGAAGCGCCGAGGAGGCTGTTGGGTCTGGTTCAAGTTCAAGTTCATAGCTTTTTTCAAGTTGTTCATCTCCTTTCCATCCCCTTCTCATTTGCTATAGATCTGATATGTATTTTTTTAGGTTCTTTTGAGTTTTTTGTATAAATTGATTTCTGGAACGGGATGCATTTTGAGTTTGCTTCAGATCTGGTTATTATGATCAAGCTTTTGTCATCTTCTTGTGCTCACATATAGTCTTTCAATTAAAAATGTGTCTTCATCAGCTAAGACATTTCATGCAGCGTTTGTACCCTTTGTTTAGAATTGGAATAAGTGTTGATAATGAAACAATTCTACACGAATGTACTTGGAATTAGTTTATTTAAACTGCAATTATTTGAGAATGACAATGGAGGGATTGAAGGTGGGCTTGGCTTGGTTATGGAGGTCTGATGAAGGTGGGTGGTTGAAACTTGAATGGGTTTCTCTGGGGAAGGGAGGAGGGAGGAAGAGAAGGTTTGACATTTTACACTTTTACCCTTTTGATTTCCAATAAATCCTAACCGTTGATCTAAAGAATATTTCAAGATTCTCTAATCCAATGGTGTTGAGGGATGGTCCATTGGGTGGACCAGGATTATAACTTACCCACCCTAGTGGGCACCCAATTCAACAATGCATTGAAAAGTATTGAGATTGATTGTGCGTTAATTAAAAAAATTGCAAGCAACAGCGAGCAAATAAGCAACTGGATTCATATACCCATATGCAGGAAAATTGAAATAAAAGCTAATGCTAATGAAAGTAAATAAAGGTCCCATAGTTATTTTAACATTTTACCAACTGCATACACTACAAAAAAAAATCGCTGATTTTCTAGATTTTGGAAGAACAAAGGTGAATGTGATGAATATATAGTTTTTTTAGGGTTTTGAATTTCTGGGTTTAAGGATTTGAGTTATGGGAGGAAGAGGAAGAAGATGAAGGTGGAAAAACATGGATTAAAATTGATTAAAATATTTTCAAGGGATTAAAATTGATGTGAAAAAGTCTATGTGGTCATCCTCAGCTGACTATAGGCTTGCCCCTAGATCGTTGATCGGTTAAAATTTAGCAAAAGACTTAATTTGATTAAAAAAATACTTCAAGGGATCCAATTTGATGCAATTTTTTTTTCTTAAGGACTCAATTTGATTCCCTTTACAATTTTAAGCGTTTTTTCTTTGGTCATCTTGGGCAGCAGGCAACTCAACGAGCACTGGGTTGTGTGGTCACTTGGGCTTACCAAGAGAACAATGGGTTGAGAGGCCATTTGGGTCGTCTAGGATAATAGTTGGCCGAGAGGTTGTTTGTGCCGACTAGAACAACACTCATTTTTTCATATCATTCTCATTCACTTTTTGTCACTCTTTTCTTATCACATCACTCATCATTACTGTTATTTCTCTATCTTATTCTTATATATCTTTCTATGGGGTGTGAGTGAAATGATTGTGAATAGATTTATTTTTCATGTTTATCCACTTGTTGCAATAATAAGATAGACCACATTACAATGACAAAAACACATCTCAGTAAAAGTGAAAAAAAATATAATATATCTGAGATGTTAAGAAGTCTCGGATTGACTAGAGTTATGACTAATTAAATTAGTCATTAATTGTTAGGGTGGTTCTTGGAGTTAATTAGACTTAATCCAAACTCTGAGATGATATCATAGCTCATCCTAGCTAAATTAGTTTATGAGAAATTAACTACTCACAGATGAGATATTCGCAGATGTTCATTTGTGCAAATTTCATGCTATAGATGATCAGTGTGATGTGGTGTGTTAAAAAGTCACACATTAATTAGACATATGATTAAATAAGTCCTTATATAAGTTAGATAAATTTTTACTCTTCAGCTAACTTTTAAGATAAAGTTAGACTTAATGATAAAAGAATATTTTATCAGTTTAGCATGTTCTTAACTATTTTCTATCTTGGTTAAAAAAATACTATTTTGAGTATTTTCTATCTTGAAAGAATTTGATAGGTTTTTGTCATCGTGGGAATTGAATCTATCTACTTCTAATTCAACTCCTATCGTACAAATACATGGGGAAATATACATGAACGCACATATTATCATGAAATCTGTCTACCATATTTAAATCTCCTATATATTTTTAATATTCTCAATTTCTTCAAATTGATCTAGGCATGTCATTGCCAAGTATATATGTCTGCGTTATCCATTAATCTTCAATGACAACATTATAAAAATACATGTGTAGTTTAAAAAGTCAGAATGATAATGTTTTCACGTTTCATTCCTTTATATATGCCATGAAGCAGGATTAATAATTTCTTTCACGAGTAGCAATTTTCTAATTCAGAAAAAAAAAAATGGAAAAGAAAACCACTTAATTATTACACATCAAACACGAATACAAACTAAAATTTTCTAGTGATGGTGGTCTTTTTTTTTTGGATAAGCTTCTAGTGATGGTGGTAAGTTAGTAACAAGGGGCGGAGCCACTGTGGGCATGCCCCCAAAGTTTTGACTTTTGATATTTTATTATCATATATTATATATTTATATACTAGTTGTATTTTTAATTTTGGAAAAAAATAGTATCAAAATAAGTTGTAAATGTGTCAGAACTAAAGTGCCATGACTATATATGTTACTCATTTCGTTCCAAAATATATGTTACTTAAGATTATATATGGATATTAAAAACTCATCATTTGATAAATATTTTAACTAAATAATCCTCTTTAATTATTTTAACTAAATAATCCTATTTAATATTCAGAGCAGAGTAATGTGATTATAGTTACGTGCATACCGAGAATTGTGATATGTGAAAATTAAAGATAGTAGCTAGAAAAGAAATATAATATGAAATGATAATATATAGAAAAGAAAGTAAAAAAAAATATTTTAGATTTGCAAAACAGTACATACTTTAGTACGTATATAGTACAAATACTCAAACAACTTATATTTTAAAATGGGGAGAGTATTAATTACCCCTGCCGTGTTCTTTTACTATATCTTTAGCAACTTGCTGCCTTGGAAAGAAAGTCATGACTTTTTCTTTTGAATTTTGCAATCCGCAGTTTTGCATCATACAGTATTAAAAATATAGCCTATAAATAGGAGTAATTAATCACCATACCATGCATAAAACTATCAAATATATATCGATCATCAACTCCACATTGATAATTATCAACAAAGCACATCAACCATGGCCACCCCCAAGAAAATTTCCTTCAACTTCCCGAAATTCACCCCAGGTGACGCAAATATAACCCTACAAGGTGGTGCCAAGATTTTAGATAATGGGATCTTGGCCCTGCCTGATGATACATCAATTGAACAAAGCCGTGCTTTGTACACAACGCCTGTGCCCATCTGGGATTCTACCACTGGCGAGGTTGCAAGCTTCGTCACCTCCTTCTCTTTCATTGTGACTGACATTCCAAATCGTTATCCGGCTGATGGACTTGTCTTCTTTTTGGCGCCATTTGGGACTCAGATTCCCAACAATTCAGGTGGAGGGGCGCTCGCTATAGTTGATCCCAACAATGCCTTCAATCGGTTTGTTGCAGTGGAATTTGATAGCTACATCAATAATGAGTGTGACCCGAGTTATAATCATATTGGAATTGACGTTAACTCCTTGATTTCGTTGAAGACTGTGAAATGGAACAGAGTGTCCGGATCGCTGGAGAAAGTAAGTATAATCTATGACTCTCTAGCTAAGACATTGAGTGTTGCTGTGACTCATGGGAATGGTCAAATTTCCACCATTTCTCAAGTCATTGATTTGAAGGCCGTGCTTCCTGAGAAAGTCAGTGTTGGTTTTAGTGGAACCATCTGTGACGGCAGGGAAAGACATGACATCTTTTCATGGTCTTTCACTTCAACCCTGGCTTGAACATCGATACTGCCATGGAGTGATTAGATGTTGTGAACGTCAGTCGTATATCTATCTAAAATAAGCACCATGCATACATGCATGAGCAAGGTTCATTTATGTTTGTTTGTGTTGATGTTATCGTCTTGTGTTTTGGTGATTTGATATCGGTGAAAGTTTCCTAATTGAGAAGGTTTGTTCTCAAAGTTCATATATATATATATATTTGTTGCAAATAAAATGGATTGCTACTTTAAAAAGGAATGATCATTTCAAATTTTCCTTTAAATCTTTATATTCAGTCACATTTCATTATTCGCATCATACATGCATATAATATATACCATATTTTTTTTTACATCAGAAAGATAAATTGCACTTTTCAAGAATCGATCCCTGGATCTCCCTCTACCCAGCCCATATGTCTCCAGCTCGTACCATTTGAGCTATCATATGAAGACACCATGTTATCATTATAACTGCATATAAAAGAGGGAAAGAAAGAAAAAAAAAACCCTTAGATTCAGTTTCAAGTCTTTTTTTTTCTCAAGAAATTAATTCATAGTATTATTAGTGCGCCTATGGCCCGGATATTTGTCAATAGTACTGTCAAATGTGAATAGGTGCATACACGGATTAGATTTGATGAATTTTTTACCTAAATAGAATTTTAATCAGTCAAAATAATGTTCGGGTTGTATTGGGAGGGTTGATCATATCACTATTATTTTTGAAAACTGTCAATTAACAGAACTTAAAATATGTTTTTAGTTTTTAGATATCAATTTTCTAAATATTGAAAAACATGTTATTCAAACTATTTTCTTCTTCTGAAAACAGTTTTTAAAAATTGTTTATGAAAACTATTTTAAAAATTGAAAACTAAAACTGCAATTAAACAGGCCTTTAGGGTCTCCAACAGTTTTTTTTGGTGTAAGACAACAAAGAAAGGAAAAATGGAGAAAAAAAAACCCAAGCCCCTCAGATCATGGGAAAGCAAGTTCTTGGATCACCTCAATCCTTGCCTGCTAGTTAGCACCAGCCTTTGTAAGAAAATCGGCACACACATTGGCCTCCCTCAGCGTAACCTCCCAGTGACGCTAGATCAACTCCCTGATATTAGCAACCAGAAACTGCATGAGCATGGAAATGCGGAGGTGGCCTCTAAACCAGCGAGACAGCTAGCTGCGAGTCCGAGTAACACACCGCTTTCCAATAGTTTTGATTTACAGTTGAGGTTAGGGGAAATAAAAAATGTTAAATAATTTATCATTTATTATTATGTTGGGTACCAGGTTGATTCGGATGAATCTTCATGTTTTCTTGATACGGTAATACCTAAACATAACATGGTTTGCCTCCAAATCCATTCGATCAGATTTATGCGTAAATATTTCACAATCAGGTTAGGTGGGTTGGACAGATTTCCCCTACCTATGTGCACCCCTATTTGTGAATGCTCTGATGTCACAAAATGAGAATTGATATTTGTTAGACCATGAGCAATGGATGTTGAGGATTGATATTGAGGAGTGTTGGGGATTGTTGAGGGCATCCAATGGTTGTTGAGGTTTGTTGAGAGGAGAGAGGGATGGCCGGTTTGTTGAGAATTCTTAACATTGTTGAGAGGAGAGAGGGACGCCACGTGGCGCCCTCTGAGAGGCCCAGCCAGGCGCGTGTGAAACACGCGCCGACAAGGGGCGTGGAACCGGCTGGGAGGAGAGAGAAAACGCAGCTGGAGAGAGGCAGGTGACACGTGTCCCGATCTGATTGGTTCGCCGGATTTCTTTTACCCTTATCTTTTGAACTCAATTATTTCATCAAAAAAAATATTTTCTGGAAAAAAAAATTATACCAAAATTCATGATTTTTTTCCTCTATAAATAGAGACTTGGTTCGTTTGATTTGGACACAGAAAAAAAACCAAGTTTTTCACCATCTTATTATCTCTCTCACCATCTTATTTATCTATCTATTAGCATTTGTTTTGAAATGGATCCCAAGAATTACCATTTCAACACCCAGAATTTTCAAACACCCCATTTTAAAAAAAATTAAATTGTTAAGTGTTTATTGTTTTAATTTAATTTAAATCGATAATTGTAATTTTATGTAATCATAAAAACAAAAATATAAAATTAAATAAAAATGTGAAATAAAAAAGTGGTGGGGTAGGGTGAGTGGTGAGTGGTGGGGTAGGGTGTTGAGAGTTAAGTAAAATCATTGGAGTGGGTAATTGTTGAGAGAGTGTTGAATTAGAGAGAGAAAATAATGTGGAGTGTTGAGAAGAGAAAAAATGGGGTAGAAAAAGGGGTAAACAAAATGGTTTCCAACAAACCATTGCTTATGGTCTTATGAAGTAACTTACACGATAAAACTAAGGAATGTATGATTAATTTCAGCTTTTTTTTACTATTAGTGGGTCCCTAAAATTTTCTCCAACCCAACTGAATAACTATTTCTTGGGACTCTTGTGTTGTTGCATATAAATTAAATCATAATTATTATACATAATAATATAGATCTAGTGATGGTGGTGACAAGGTTGGGTAGCAAATATTGCAAGACACATCTTCCTCTTTTCTTTGAAATACTCAACTGCTAGCTCATGAGATGGGAGATTGTCTTTTATAGCAGGAGTTGCCAAGAAATTCCCTATCCATGAGTGAAGGTGAGGAAACTCTTCAGCAGTGATGAACTTGACTCCAATCACCTCTTCCATGGCCACCAGAGTATGAGCAACCCATCCCAAGGCAAGGTCTGCCAATCCTATGGTGTTGCCACCAATGAATTTCTTTTTACCAAGTCCACTTTCTTTTTCTATGAGTCTCAAAGCTTCCCAAATCTCTTTCATTTCCCTCTCGTGTTTTTCTCCATCATACCGGAAAAATTCGATAAGGTGCGTTATCTGAAAAACAAAACAAGCTATGGAAGTGGTTAGTACTCAAGAAAAGTTTAAAAATAACATAGAACAATGTTTCAAAAAAAATTGAGAACAATTCCGTTTTATTCTAAAAATATAACAAAAATGAAACATAACTTGGATAATAATTATGAGTAACTTAACTGACATTTTACATATAGAAATATTATTCTTTTATATAAAGACTAAGGTTTGATGCGTAACGAATTTGGTGATTCGCTTAAAAGAGTTAAATCTAATTTTAGTTTTTCTTCTATGAATCTATTTAGTGCCAATAAAATGTTTTACACATTCACAAATTGTTTTTTCTTATACGTACACACTAATTTGTTTAATGTATGGAGACTTTGATGATTCGCTTTTAAAAGGGCTAAGTTCTTTTTTATTGTATTCATTGGTGACAGTAGTAACTAATTATTTTATTGTGAGTGATATGCACTTCACTCCCACGACGAAGGATAAACTCTCAACTTCATAATTAAGGAACGATGTGAGCTAACCGCCATGCTACGTCTTATGGTTCTAATTTTAGTTTTTGATAGTCTATCGAATTTAAGAAGTGAATGGTCAAATTAATCTCTGAAGGTGTTGGACGCTAACAAATTCGTCACGGGAAGAAAGAAATATCCTTGATGTCACTGATTGCGTAAAATATCGGTCCATTTAGCTTGATCGACGTTTCATCTTATCGCAGAGACTAATTTGACCGACATTTTACATAATTAAGAACCCTAGAATGTATTTTCTAAGTCTAGATACGAACACGTCAACGCCTAACACTTTCAGTGACCAATTTCACCATTCACTCAAATTTAAGATTTAAAAAATGGGATTCTCTATAAAAAAAAAAATGAAAGAGGGAAAAAAATAGATCAGAAGTTTGTAAATTTATACCGCTTCATCGATGAATTTTGACCAAAAACGAACATTGGATCTCTCTTTAGCGTCTTGGGGCATAAGAGGGATCTGAGGCCATGTCTCGTCAATGTATTGAAGAATGACCATTGACTCTGCTACTGGTTTTCCATTATGTACAAGAACAGGAACCTTCTTGTAGATGGGATTGTATTGCAATAACAGGTTGCTCTTGTTTGCTAGATCTTCCCCAATGTACTCATAAGTCACACCCTTTAATTTTAGTGCCCATATAACCCTCTGGGTATATGGACTTGCCCATAGACCAAAAACCTTAACATCATCCTCCATTATTGATTAATATTGCTCTAAAATCTAATTCAATGTTTCTGTGTGGATGTGATTGTATTACTTGAACACAGCGAGCTTTATAGAGTTGAAATGTGGAAAATTCCTGGTTTTACTACCAGCCAAGAAAAGTCTGAAACGCAAGATGAATAATCAACTGCATCATGCTTTGGAAAATTTCTGGCGTTTTTTTTGCCATTTAGATGCTTTTTTGACCAAACTAGTGAAATATTTTTCAAAATTTTCAATTGAGTGTTAGGTTACAAAAATAGAGCGAGTGCTAATTAGATGGTGCGACTTGTAGAAGAAATCCCATATGCAACACAACTTGTTGTTTTCAAGGTTTGAAACTCAAAACCTAAACTATTGAGGAGCAAAACCTAAAATGTCTATGGATTAAAAAGGTCCCTCCACAGTTAAGTGAGTGTTTGAGGCAAGGACGGATCCATTCACACTATAATGGGGTAAGTGCCCCCACAAGAATTACATACCGATTAGACACTAAATATATAAAATGTATTATTCTGTCATGAGTAATGTACAATTTTTATATAAAATGTATTAATTTTTTCAATTAATTTTTTTATATTTTGACATAATATGTTTATATAAATGTGTGTGTATATATTGCTCCTACGACTTTTATTTTCTGGATCCGTCACGTCACTGAGGTGGTGGTGGTGGTGGTGAGTGACATGATGTGTGAAGTTGTGGTGATTAGTTATGTTGTGTTTGAGTATGTGGTGAACAAGAAGGAAGGTAAAGTGTTGAGCTGCTACAACATATGGAGATGATCAATGGAGATTTTTATGATGTTGTGTTTGAACTGACCTAAAGGATCATATATGTGCTGAGGAACGAGGGAGGAGGTTTCCTCCTAGGATTCACGGGTTCTATTGGGCATTCCAAGATCCTCCAGGCTGAATTGATAGCTATCCTCCAGGGCCTTCGTGCTTGTTGGGGCAATGGCTATCGTCAGGTCCAGGTCTTCTTCGATTCTACTCTAGCTATTGCTATGCTAAAGGGGTCTGTACCTCAGTTTCATGTCTATGCTGCTCTTATTTTTTCTATCAAGTCCATGCTTCATCGGTCTTGGCAAGTTGAGTTGCAACATTCTCTTCGGGAGGGTAATGCCCCGACAGACTTCATGGCAAAGCTTGGTGCTGATCTTCCTTCGGTGCAGCTCCAACATTTCACAGAGCCTCCTTCGGGACTTGCTCCTTTGCTGTTGGCGGATAGCCTTGGTGTTCCTCAATTGAGGCCTTAGCTTTTCTTTCTTTTAGCTGTCATGTACCAAAAAAAAAAGGATTAGATATGTAGTACTTTAACCAATTGGTATCAAAACATGTTATTTTTAACGTGTGAAGCAAGATTTTCACATGTCGTTTTCAAGGGGTCAAGTATTTGAATTTTTTTAACTTATATAAAAAACAAAATTATTTACCAAAAGAAAATAGTTAAAAAATAATTTATCAACATGTGATAGTTTTGGTCACATAGAGAAATTGGTTGTTTGCGACGGTAAATAAATTTGTCACCAAATCCTTATCAGATTGATGAAATGAGTGACAAAACTTTAGAGTGAGATATATTTTGTCGCAAATACAGTCATCCATTGTTCCACGAAATTAGTTATTTGTATATCTTGTCCCGAAATTCACGACTGAAATGTTCATTCTCTAATTTTTGTCCGTAGTTCAAAATCTATTCTTCAATGAACCAAGGATTTTAAGATGGATTAAACTATATTATTTTGGTAAATTATTTTATTTTTTATATTTTTTTAAAGAGGAAGAAAAGGATTCGATTTTGATAAGGTTGTTATTATAAAATGAAAACATAAACCTGAAAAACATAAAACCCTAAACCCTAGAAGCTGCTTCTTCTAGAGCCTTCCCTTCCCTTCCCTTCCCTTGAAAAGCAACCAGGCACAGCGCTGTTTCTCCACACCAGTGTCTGCAACTTCTTGAGTGTGACCAATCCAACAACATCATCATGTATCGCTTTGCCACTTCCCTTGCCTCCAAAGCTCGGTAAGTCACCAATGGCAATGCTCCCTTCTGGTTTCATAAACCTTTTCAATCACCATTGTATTCACTCCGGATTGCTTTGTTTTCTAAAAAAAATTTCTGGGTCGTCGAGAAAATGACTAGAAACGGATCAAAATTGATGATTTTTCATTTACTGGTCATAGTGTCTGAGATAGATCCAGCCATGCCAATTGGTTTTATGTGCATATGTTGTGCTTGAATGTTTCATTAGCTTGAATGGTTCTAACTGTAGATCATTGATCTTTTGGTTGCAGGATTGCTAGGAACACCAGTCAACAGGTGAAACACCATTGGTTGAATATCATTTGATTTTTTGTTGAAAATGTTTTGAGATTGGTTCTAATTTGATCTATTTATTGAATTGCATAGATTGGAAGCAGGGCGGCGTGGAGCAGGAATTATGCGGCCAAAGACATTAAATTTGGTGTGGCGGCTCGGGCTCTGATGCTTAAGGGTGTTGAAGAGCTTGCTGATGCAGTCCAAGTAACCATGGGCCCTAAGGTAACCAAGCAAATATTTTATATTGTATTTGCTGGTGAAAGTTATTTTTGGTGATGAAATTTTATACGTAAGAATGCTGATCTAAGATCACTATTGAATCACACACACATATATGAGGGAAGAGCAACGTTTTTGGATGTAGGAATGAGAGATATCAATTATAGTCTTATCATTTAATTCTTTATGATTTTAGGGCCGCAATGTGGTGATTGAGCAAAGTTTTGGTGCCCCTAAAGTGACAAAAGATGGAGTAACTGTTGCCAAGAGCATTGAATTCAAGGATAAAGTCAAGAATGTAGGTGCCAGTCTTGTAAAGCAGGTTGCAAATGCCACCAATGATGTGGCTGGTGATGGTGAGCTGTTTAATCCGTGGAAGATTGTACTACCATTGGTTGTGCCATTATTTTGGTGTTTTTTGTGTGACTTGTGACTGAGTAATGACGGGGCTCTCTAAATTTTGGCAGGAACCACATGTGCTACAGTTCTTACTCGAGCAATATTTGCGGAAGGGTGCAAATCAGTTGCAGCTGGTATGAATGCAATGGACCTGAGGCGAGGTATAAATATGGCGGTTGATTCGGTGGTGACAAACCTGAAGAGCAGAGCACGAATGATTAGTACTTCTGAAGAAATAGCTCAGGTTGGTGTCTCTAATTTTTCGAGGTGTCTTTTTTTAGGAGACTGGAGATAGCAACAAGGAATGAGAGACATGAGTTTAAACTGAACCTTATATTTCAAATTTGTGATGATAGGTTGGGACAATATCTGCTAATGGGGAGAGAGAGATTGGTGAATTAATTGCAAAAGCTATGGAGAAAGTTGGCAAAGAAGGTGTAATCACAATAGCAGTAAGTTCCTGTACTTTTATCCTGTAAACATTTTCTCTTATGTGGGTTTTATGTTTAATATGGATCTGGGTATAGGGCGATTTCATGTGATGCTTTTTTTTTATTAATATGATATACAGTAGATGGTACATTTTTCTTGATTTTTCCCTCATGATTATGAATCCCATATCAATCACTTATTTCTGAGCCTTTCCTTTCCTCCCCGTTATCCTTACTTCCTGAGGGTTTCATGCCCTACACTTTATGATATGCTGGGACCTAACCTAACATTTGAACTGTTTCAGGATGGCAAGACATTGGAAAATGAGTTGGAAGTTGTTGAAGGCATGAAGCTTGACAGGGGCTACATTTCTCCATATTTCATAACTAACCAGAAGAACCAGAAATGTGTATGTTTTTTCTCTCTGTTTCTACTTCACGAGTTCACGGCATTTGAAAGGTTTTTGAATCGCGTACCCCTCTATTTTCTTGATATCATGTTGATTGTGTCATTTTTCCAACAGGAACTTGAAGATCCTCTCATTATAATCCATGAGAAGAAAATCTCGAGTATAAATGCCATAGTTAAAGTACTAGAGTTAGCGTTGAAGGTGAGTGATGTTATTTGACTCATTTTGAATTGACTTTCTTTAGATATTGATATTGACTGCCACTTACTCTGTTACTCATCTCCAGAAACAAAGACCTCTATTGATTGTGGCAGAGGATGTGGAAAGTGAAGCCCTGGCAACTCTTATTCTAAATAAGCTTCGTGCTGGAATCAAGGTTTGTTTTGCCAGTCTGTGGCTTTACATTTTGGTTCTTTGGTACCTCAAATATTGGGTTCCTAGTTTTGCTTGTTTGATGTGGAATTTGTTGCATTGCGTTAGGTATGTGCCATCAAAGCCCCTGGTTTTGGTGAAAATCGAAAATCTGGTCTCCAGGATCTTGCTGTTCTTACAGGAGGTCAAGTAAGTTTTCTATTTGCAATGGGGTACTACTAGTATCATATTCTATAATATCTTACAAACCTTCGAATCACACTTTTTCTCAATCCATTTAGCTTATCACTGGAGAGCTTGGCATGAATCTTGAAAAAGTGGATCTAGAGATGCTTGGCTCTTGCAAAAAGGTAACCTTTTATTCTAAGTTTCTAACTACTATATCTTTTCATGCATGATCGTGCTTTGGTACTCTCTCTTGGTTAATTTCCGTGATGGCTCAGTTTTGTTTGAGGATTCAGACTCAGAGCTTGTTTTTTGTTTACGCTTGAATTAAATTTTGAATGAACTTACAAGTTTTAGCCTGATAATGTGTAAGATTAAATGACTTAGACTCTAATCGAGTTTCCTAATGTTTTAGATTACTATTTCCAAAGATGACACTGTCATTCTTGATGGAGCTGGTGATAAGAAAGCACTTGAGGAAAGATGTGAGCAGGTTTGTTTGAGTCTCCTATTAGATTTGGTTCCGCCATTGTTTGTATATTCTGCTTTTACCTAGTAATGGGTCTGATGGTTTCCTGATGTTTCTGGCTTGTTTCTTGTGATGAATTTTGATAAACAGATTAGGTCTGCAATTGAAAATAGCACTTCAGATTATGACAAGGAAAAATTACAAGAAAGATTAGCCAAACTTTCTGGGGGTGTTGCAGTGCTTAAGGTATGCATATTTAAGTTGCCCTTCTTGCTTTTGGGTTTTAGCTTGATGAATATCCTGAGTTTCTGTCATGATAAATTAACATCTGAAACTTGACCTTTGTAGATTGGAGGAGCTAGTGAGGCTGAAGTTAGTGAGAAGAAGGATAGAGTGACAGATGCCTTAAATGCAACTAAGGCAGCTGTAGAGGAGGGCATATTACCTGGTAAATTATTAGCCCTAGCTGTGTTGTTTGTATGCCTAGTTCTACATCCTCCACTTCCTTTCACATCTGATATATATTTTGCACTGCTCAGGTGGTGGTGTTGCTCTTCTGTATGCATCTAATGAGTTGAGTAAGCTTCAAACTGCCAACTTTGATCAAAAGATAGGTGTCCAGATTATCCAAAATGCTTTGAAGGTTAGACTTTTCTGTGCTTTTGCTTATGTTTAGATCATCCTTAGCATTTTTTGTTGGCAGGGCTCCACTCAACATGTTTTTCTTTCTTCTTCCTTTCTGATTGCTTTAAGGCCTCCTCTTCATGCAATATTTTCAGCTGGAGATTTGTCTTTAAGATATAGTATGGTTTACCTATAATTTCAGTTTCTTGCTCTCTTTTACTAACTGTTGTAACAAACGATGCAGACACCTGTGCACACAATTGCAGCAAATGCTGGAGTTGAGGGCGCTGTTGTTGTCGGTAAATTATTGGAACAAAATAATCCTGATCTTGGGTATGATGCAGCCAAAGGTCAGTGTTCTTATTTTTCCCTTTCCCTGGGCTCATTTACCTTTGCCAAAAGATAAGATTCTTACATCATTACTGATTACGGTTTCATCTTTTTTCCCACTTTGTAATTAGGTGAATATGTTGATATGGTTAAATCTGGAATAATTGATCCATTGAAGGTGATTAGAACCGCACTGGTTGACGCAGCCAGGTAGGATGTTAAGAACTTTGTGGTGGATATATGTCTTTGGTTTTTTTTTACGTAGCTTAACTAATCAAAATTTTCCTGCAGTGTGTCTTCTTTGATGACAACAACTGAAGCAATTGTGACTGAATTTCCAAAAGAAGATAAAGATGTTCCTGCTATGGGTGGTGGCATGGGTGGCATGGGTGGAATGGATTATTAGAGGCTATTTCCCCTAGTGATTTTTTCTTCCGTTGGACCTGGATTAAAGTGGTGCTTCACCACTATTATAGCATTTTTTGCTTATTTATTGAGAGAAGGCATCCATGTAATCATAGTGAGAGTTCCAGGATGTAGGTAGGAGAAATTGTGATTATTGTTGCAATGATAAATAAGACATTTGGAACAATTTTCACCTTCAAAACCAGCAAAGAATGGTTTCACGCTGGAGTTTTCACTGACAAGACTACTCATCGAAGTTATCCTTAACTTTTCTATGAAATTAAAATGGAAATTGCTGGATGGCACGACAAAACCTCCAACAATATTTGAAGTCTGAAATGTGACCTTTGGATCTTAATTGATTTTGACCTGCTTGAGTTTTGGTTTAGTTTGAGAATAAATACTTTAAGTGCAAATCACTAGTGCCTCACGTGCCAGAAAATTTTAGTAGAAAGGTAGAGATCTTTTAATATTATTTGCTATAGAATATGGTTAAAGATAAATTCAGGAAATTTTTTCATCAATCAATCTTTTTAAGATCTAAAAAGATATAATTTAGCATTTCAAAAAACAAAAAAGATATAATTTAGTGATGTATTGTAAAATAATTTCAAGTTCTGTATATTCTGATTCTATTTAGGAAACAACTTTTAAGATCGAACTGAAAAATGGACAGTCAAACTTAGGACAGATAAATAGCATTTCAAGATTCATAATTCATATATAGCTTTGTTTATACTACTCAGTGCGACGATAGATTAATCCGCAGAACAAATGAAACACAAAATTTCCTCACTTTGTTATGTAAGTGGTGAAAACAACTAGTCACCGTATCATGTGTGTGGGAAGATAGTATATTATTCACACACTGAAAAGTTCTGCTTGTTTGTATATCTTAAGCTATTAATACAGGGCTTAAATATAAGAAAAAATAACTGAATAATTACTACAACTAAGCACTAACTATTAACACAAGTAGCTTACAAGTGGTTACAACTTACAACTAAGTGCTAACTAACACATGTAGTTTACAAGTGGTTATGGTTCATATACCTCAGTTCACTGTATTGCATATCACACAGATCACCTAAAAATGTTTTTCTATTCTCACAGCTTCAACCAAAGTTCTTATTGGCCACATCAAGCCATCGACTGGGTCAAATCCAAGGACAGAACCATGTCAGACTTGCATTATATAATGCACTCGGATATTTGATTGGTAACAATGAGTTCAGCTGGCATGCTATCATATTGATCTCATCCTCTTATCATGCATACAATTCTCCTCCCACAAAAGCCATTAGGAGTTGCTTCTCCGAGAATCAGTTCTTCCACCGTGAAAATCCACCGTGTATCCAAATATGGACTAAGCAAGGTCTTTGAAACCATGTTGCACGAGATATATCTATTCAGTATCATAATCATCCATTTCAAGCACACTTGAGAGTGCTGATGTCCATGCCAGCAACCCACTGGAAGCATCCTCTTTCATCAATACATGTAACTTGTCAACAGCCTGCTTTGATACTCCATATCTATGCAAAAGAAATCCAAGTGATCTTAAACTAAAGTCATCAAATTGAATGGAAGCTCCGACCATTCCCTTGAAAGTCTCCATCACTTCCTTGGGTCTCCCAGCAATAGCATATAGGTCAAGCACATTATTATAACTTAAAGAATCTGTCAAGAGTCCCAATTTTCTCATCTGCTTTGCAATTTGGATGGCTTCATCAAACCTTGCAATTTTCTTATACAAACATAATATCATTGCGAATGAAAACTCATTTGCAGTTCCATTTTTCTTTAAGGTCTCAAACATCTCTTTTGCTTGGTCAACCATAGATTGCTTAGCATAAAGATCAATCATACAATTTGAAGAATATACAGAGGGACCTTCTGCTGATGATTGAAGCAACTTGTATGTTTCTTGTGCTTTTTTCAGGTAGCCACCTTTTGCATACAACTTGATCAAAGAATTATATATAACTGTGTTCCCTGGCAACCTAGCTCTTTTCATTTCATCCACATAACTAATGCCTTCTTTGACCCTTCCAACATCAGAAAAAGCATTGATCAATACCCCGTAGAGTATAACATCAGGCTGCACACCGTGTCCAATCATTTCCTTGTATGTGTCTTCTGCCATGTCCAATTGACCTAATTTCACAAAACTGGAAATCAAGGCACAATATGGGATGCAATTACTCACTAATCCTGCTTCCTGCATTTTTTTCAGATAAGGTTTGGCAATATGTGGCTGGTCAGCACTGGCCAAAATTTGAATGAGAGAACTATAGCTGCATCTATCAGCAACCACACCGTGTTTCTCCATACTATCAAACAATTGACATGCTTTATAATAGCATTTCCCTATGCCATAAGCTTTAATCATCACATTGAACTCAAGGACACTGAGATTCTTCCGTTCTTGGCACCAAATGAAGACTTTCTCAGCTTCCAAAATATGTCCATGCTCCCCATATGCATCAATATTTGCAGCATAGCATTCAGATGTCATCTTGCCAGCTAAATGAAATCTCTGAAACCATAACAAGGACCGGTCAAGCATCCCTGCTTCTATGTACATCCTTGTCAAAGCAGACTGGGTGAACTGATCAATTTCAAGGCCCCTCCCCTCCATCTCTGTTATAAGCTCTTCTGCTTCATGAACCATTTTCCTTATTGAGTATGCATACAAGAGGGTACGGTAACTCACAAGATCTGGCTTCAGGCAGGCCTCCTTCATTGTCTTAAAATATTTTGTTGCCATATCTATATCATTATGCTTAGTATGGAGAGAAATGAGAATATTGTATGTCCTTGTGTCAGGTGAACATCGAAGCTCTTCCATTTTTCTTAGAAGTGAACTCACTTCCTCTAACCGTCCATGGTTCCCACAAATGTGCATCATTGTATTGAATGTCACCGTGGTTGGGGGTATGCCTTGTTCAAGCATCTTAACAAAAGTTTCAGAAGCTTCTTTAAGTTGACCAGCCTTTCCATACGTATCAATCAAGGTGTTATACGTATGCGAGCCGATAGAAGCATTAACACATGACACTCTCTCTTCTAATTCTGATGTGGCAACTGTATCGTGTTTGTTTGGTCTCAAAGGTTTGCCTAATGACCACTTTCTGAAAAACTCCTCAGCTTTCTTAAATTCCCCTGCTTTCTTGTACAGCTGAACTACAATCACCATAGTGACCTCATCAGGCACCATCCCTTGTTCCAGCATCGTTTCAAGCCAAAAAAGCGCGTCTTCCCTCAGCCCACCTTTGCTATAAACATCAATCAAAGTCCCGTAAGTAGAATTCGTGGCAACAATCCCTCTTGCATTCATCTCATTCCACAAACCCTCCAAGTCGGTCCACTTGCGCGCTCTACCAAGGGTCCTAATCATAATGTTATAATGAATCACGTTCAGTTCATGAGAGTTCTTGTTAAACCACTCGAAAATCTCCAAAGCTCTATCCCACCTCACCTGCTCCTTCAAAATAATGCTCCTTTCCTTGTTACCTATCCTCTCCTCCCACGGCCTCAGAGCCTTCTCCACGCCCCGAACCGCGTCCAAGTCTCTCAGAATGGCGGGAATGATTCCACCGTACGACACGCATTTCATCGAACACTTGGTATGCACCTTCTCTGTTTTCCTCTTTGTGACAACCCCATCATCTGAATTCTTCTCTAGACCCTGATTCTTCAACTGGGTCTCCTGGTTAACGCGATTTCCTCTTCCATGTCCACGTTTAACGATGCTGGTTCCGTTGTTGGGGGTGAGTCTTCGTTTTTTACCTATGTGGGAAACTTGTTCAGCTTTCTCTGATGGAGAAACTGTGTTCTCGTTTCGATTTGCGAACACAGGTGCTTGTGTGTGAGTGTGCAAGAGTTGTAAGCTGACAAACATTTCGAGGAGCTGAAACGAGGTGAATTCGAGGTTGGTACTTCGGCGTTACTCGGCAGAAGACGACATGAGAAGTGCTGGTTTTGGTTTTTCAGGTTCAATGGAAGAGTGTTTGTGGACTGAAGCAAAAGTGACCGTAGTGCATGTATCATATATATTTGGCTTAATAGCACTTTTGGTCCCTCATTTATCACAATTTAACAGTTCTGGTCCCATATAAAATTTATTAGTACTATCACAAGTTTAAAGCAATTGAAGTTAATCCCAACAAAACACCAATAATTAATTATGTTTAGGTTCATGATTTGGTTTAGATTTCATTTTCTCGAACTCGAAATCTAAATTGACCTCATTGTCAATCCAATTCATGAGTTCAATCCAATTCGATTTTCTGGCTTTAGGTTAGTTTGGGTAGGATAGGACGAGTTGATCAAATCAATCTAATCTATGTGCTCCTCTACACATGAGATGATCCCAAAATAATAGTTTAAGTTGTGAGAGCTGAGAGCTATAAAACTACATATCGTTATTTCAAATAAAGAAATGTATAGAAAATGATTAAAACTTTTTTGAGGGAACAATTTGTTGGGGGAGATAGGGGAGCCCATGAGCCGAGGAGTAAGACACCAAGAGATATCGACGTCACATCTTAACCCAAAATATTAAGGCATTAGGTTTATGGGTCACATCTCTTATAAAGTCTTCTCATCGCTCAAACTTAACCAATGTGAGACACCAACTCTGCGCTTGAATTCTCAACAATCTCTCATTCAAGTGCAAGTCACTTCCACATTATCATGGTCCTCCTCTGCGAAAGCACATCCACCCGTGTACCGCTGTCCGTTGCTCAACGGAATCCGTCGCATGGCCACATTGCTAGGAAGACTTTCGACACAAGGAGTTGTTACTATGGTCCCACGAACCATCGACTCTGATACCACTTTTAGGAAATAACACAGCTGGAGAAGTAAATATAAACCAGGAACGCAATCAACAACACAAGAATATAAAGTGGAAACTCCAAAACCGGAGAAAAGACCACGACCGTTGTTTAAACTGACAACCAGAGAATAAACACTATGTGAAAATTGTTACAACACATAGACTTCACTCTCAACCACCCCATGACCCACACTCTCCGAAGAGAATATTTGAACTACATCTCACAATACTCTGGTGTTTTGGTGTGTTGAAACAAGGAGCCTAAGATACCTTGATTGTAATGGTCTTCGATCTTCATTGTCTACACTAACAACACAAAGTGAGTAGCAAGACACCAAGAGATATCGACGTCACATCTAAACCTAAAACTTTAAGACATTAGGTTCATGAGTCACATCTCTTATAAAATCTCTTCTTCACTCAAACTTAACTAATGTGGGACTCCAGTTCCGCACTTGAATTCTCAGCCGACTATATAAATGTGAGTTAAATGTAAATATTTAACTCTTATTTAAGCCTAATTTAAAAATAATTTTGAGGGTACAATTTAAATTAGACCCATAAATATGTGGTTCTTGGTCCACTAGTTTCTACACTCGATGTAATACTATAAATACAAGGCATAGTAGTAAGAAAATAAAATTCCAATGGTTGATTGATACATATTTCATCCGGTAGTGTCAATATTCTCAAAGCAGCTATTGCTGCTCTTCTCTATCGCTATCGGATCAACGCCCCGGAACTAGGCCGCGCCACCACCGGCGATTCCGCGATTCCGCTCATCCTCAACCCCGATAATCCAATTCCTCTTCATCACAAAAATCAAAATAACGCGATTCCCTCGTTCCCACTCCTCACATTGCGAAGTATAGTTCCTCGCCACTTCCCCTAACACCACCGCAATTGTGGTTCTGATTCGCGATTGATCGGAAAAACCTGTTTATTGAACTGTTTGCGGAATCGGATCATCACGGTGGTGGTTGCGGTGGCGGTTTAGGTTTTAGGTTATGTCGTCTGGGCAAGTGGTTAAGCGTGCCAAATACAAAACCACCGTGAAAGGTCCTGGCACTCCTGGTATTCTCAAATTGGTACACTCCCCTTGAATCATTCAACCAATTCCATTCACATTCTCATTGCAATTTTCAATTCTTTTGAATGTTTGTCACTCTTTCATAGAATCTGGGTTTCTACTCTGCAGACTCAAGATAAGTTTGTTTTCAAGCCTAATGATCCTACCTCAAACAACAAGCTCGACGTCGAGTTCAGATTTATAAAAGGTACTTAGAAGTTAGAACTGATTGTGAAATTTCCAATTTGAAGCTTGAAAATCTGTTTCAGACTCTTTTTGATATCATATGTGCATCCTTTGATGTTGTTTCTTTTGTTCTGTTTGACAAAAAATTAGGTCATAGAGTTACGAAAGAGGGATCGAAACAACCGTTGCTTAACCTTACCCATGCCCAGGTTTTTCTTTTGATTCTACATTTATTGTGTTATTTATGCAGCCTGAATGTTGTGCTGGTTTAAATGGTCATTTGAATTTTCATGTACTATGGTTCATTCGTTTATTAGGACAACACTTAACATCATTATTGTTGTATCTGCTTTTCCTTTGAAATGAACTTTTATGATATTACAATGTGATGTTTCAGGGAAGTTACATCTTTGAGTTAGAAAGCTTTCCAGATCTTCATGTTTGTCGGGAGTTGGTGGGTGAGTTTCTTGCTTTGGCTACTAGTCTACTACCATATGTTGTTGTTCCTTTTTCCTTAAACTTCTCTTCTAAGGGGTTATTGAGCATATGCTTTCTTGTTTTTCGTGAATTGTTGCTCACTGGAGTTTAGTTTAAGGTGCTGCTCTGTGGTTTACTTGTTTGACCTTAGGCTTAAGTTTCAAAGTTAGACTTTTTTACGGTAGGTTTTTAATTGTTTAAGGGCTCGTTTGGCACGCCGTATTAGGCATGATAGTATAAGCTTATACAATACATTATGAGTTTATCCATTGTTTGGTGATGACATTGTATTGTATAAGCTTATCCATCAAAGTCCCCTTATACGTTAAAATGACGTATTATTTAATCCATCATGTGAGTGATGGATAAGACATGATAAGGTTGCGACGTATAAGTCACCATCACCACCACCCTCTATTGCTGCCAACTTACACCACCATTGGCACCACCACCACCACCACCATCCGATCACCGCCGCCGCCGCCACCACCGCCCTACCGTCACCACTGGTGTTGCCACCACCACCACCACCGCCGCCCTACCGCCACCACCACCATAATCGCCGCCACCACAACCTTATCGCCACCACCACCATAATCGCCGCCACCACCGACACCACAACCACCACCCTATCGCCACCACCACCACCACCACCACCATTGCCTCCACCCTCCACCGTCACCACCACCCTACTAAGCCGCCACCGCCTTACTACCACCACCACACTCTATCGTCGCCAACACCACAACCACCATCGCTGCCACCACCGCCACCACCGATGTTGCCGCCACCGCCCTACCGCCACCACAACCACCACCCTATCGCCACCACCACCATAATTGTCGCCACCACTCTATTGCCACCACCGACACCACAACCACCACCCTATCGCCGCCACCACCACCACCACCACCATTGCCTCCACCCTCCACTGTAGCCGCCACCGCCTTACCACCACCACCACCACCCTATCATCACCACCACCACAACCACCATCGCTGCCACCACCACCACCAACCTATCTCCACTGTCACCACCACCGCCACCAACACCAACCTACCACCATTGCCACCACCACCACCAACCTACCACTACTTCCATCACCACCGCCACCACCGTTATAATCACCTCCATATTTGATTTTTATTTTATATCATTATTCAATACTTCATTAAACATAAAATTGCATTAATTTAAACGATATGGTAAATTATACAGTGTACGTCCAAACGCTGGATAGTATAAGAAAATTATCAGGGCTTATACTATCAGGCCTAATACTATCAGGCCTTATACTATCAGGCCTTATACTATACGTCGCACCAAACGGGCCCTAAGTATGTCTAAACTTTTATGAAATTTCAAATGTTGCAATATATATTTAGTTCCCTCATCATATGTATGCCAAAGACGAAAAGGCTATGCTTCACCAAATAGTTCAATTCCTGAAGAATTAAGTGTATTTCCTCCCTTTTATTGATTTTTCTAATGCAATTATACTTGGGATTTGATATATGAAACAATGGTATAAAATCAATATGAAAAGGAGATTCCGACTTATCAGAATTTCTCTTTTATTCCAGTTTTAATACTTTTATTGTCAATTGTTTCATATATGCTTTCCTAATGTGTTGTGGTATGTCTGAGCAGGTAATGCCCTTAGCAAGCATGTAGAAGCTCCAAAAGTTACTACTGAGGAACAGCTTAGCACTGCTGAACTGACACTCAGGTTGAAACTATTGCAAGAAGATAGGTATTTAGTTTTTTAATAATGTACCTTAATTCTTTCAAAAGGATGTATTCTTCATTAGTGATCTTGTTCTATTATGGCCCAATTTCTTGTTGCAAATGTAAACTATGGCCAAATTTCCGGAGACCATTTAAATCAAGGTCTCTTTTGTATTGTGTTGTTACTTCGAAAGTATCCATTTATAGTTGCTCCATCTCAGAATGCCTTGCAGAAGTAATTTACTCAGGATCTCATTTTATTCATATAATAAGGTTTTGAATGTTGCATTTTATTTACTAAAAGGTTATCTTTGTTTCAGATATTCTGCACTTTAGCTAATTTACAACTTTTGCAGTAAGTTGCAGAAACTTTTTAAGGAACTCGTGGCTGGTGGTAAGCTTACCGAATCAGAATTTTGGGCTACAAAGAAGGTAAAGATTTTCTGATCACCATACTACATAATGTATTGTTCTTAGTATTTGCACATTGTTTTCAAATGGCATTTGATTATTAAAATCTGATGATGCCATTATATATATTTCCTAATCTTAGATGGTTGATATTATGCCTGATTGGAAGAATTTTTACTCGGAAAAACTAAAAAGTACAATTTAATGTATTTTGCTGATCTAATGCTTTCTGAAGTACATGGTCTTCATTTCCCCAATAGATTGGCAGAGGGATTGGGCAGCTGTTTTGATGTTTTCTTTTTGTTATTTTAATATGGAGGATATGTTAGCGTCCAATTTCCATGTAATTTTCATCGCCTCATCTTCTTTAATTTGTTATTTTATATTAAAACATATTTTACAGAAAATGCTGGATCAAGATGAAAGCAGAAAGTCAAAACAACGGATTGGTTTTAAAAATTCTTTGATCTTTGACACAAAGCCTACTAGTGATGGTCGGGTATGATCCTACTTTTCCTTTATCTTCTGCATTGGTTATATATCTTTCTGTTTGCGCTTAGATGTGTAGCTGTATAATACTTTGTTGTCATTATGAGGATATCGTATATCTAGCTGCTTGTATGTTATTGTAAGGGGAAAAAATTCTTATTCTCCTTCCCTGTTATCGAATGCGGAATTCAGCTTTAGAAGCTTTTTAATGCTTAGCAGTACTATACTGTGACAAATGGGCTTTGATCATGATGAATGTGGTTTTTATTTTGTAATATAGTTCACAAAAATAATTTTCAAAAACTGAGTATATAAAATTGTCTTTCTGTAATTTACTGTAGAAACATAATTCAATACTAATAAAATAAGCAACTTTATTTGAGAAAAAGAATTCTGTAACTCTGTTCTTACGAGTAAATCTGTATGATGGTTATTACCCTAACTTGTTGCTGTATTTTAAAGATTTTGGCAAAATGTAAACCACTAAAAGCAGCAGCTACCCTGGATGACGTCGCTAACACGCCGTGGATCAATTTACAATTTGACTTTCATAAAGAACAAACAAGATTATCGGATTAATTTAACAGATTTCTGCTAATGAACTTTTATATTTACTTGCCAAAGCCTGTTCTGTTGTAGTTGGAGAGCCCAAAGCCTTATAAACCCCACATTAGAATCCCATACCTCCAATGTGGGACTCAAGTCCTACCTTGCAATTGGTTGGGTCCTAACATCTTGATTTTAATAATTGAGAACAATTTGTATTTTTATATTTGGCGTTTAAGAGTTCAAACTTGTTTTTAGAAATGGTAGTAAGAAAGGTACATTTTTTTTTTCATATTTGTTCTTCAAGTTGTTTCTTTAAAAGATAACCAGACAAGCCCTGTATTAATTTTTTTTCTTTCAATCTTTTGTACAATGGTTTAATAAACCGAATAGCATCATCTGATTCATGATGCATTTAGTCAACCAACTTAGTGTGATAAGATTTGCTTATTGTTATTTAGAGTTTACACATTTTTAAATCCAGGTTTAGGATCTTTTAGCAGTTTCTGGACTTCTTTTATTTATTTGGTTTCAGATGCATGCATATGCAATTACGACTGATTTATTTTCTCTTGATTTATTTTCAGATAAATCAGGTTAAATTTCAGTTGACACCAGAGATAAAATATCAGGCATGCTTCTACATATAACTCTGCCCTTTGTTAGTTAATTATATTTCATGCTTTGTTAGTTAATTAAATTTGAAGCTAAGTCTTGTTTGCATAGCCTTTTGTTGTTCCTTGGTTTATGGTTGCTCAAGGGTCTTCCGTCAGTGATATGCACAGAGATTAGGCAGATTTATAAAATGTTCCAGCCAGTTTGGCTCATTGGTTTCTTTCTGTTTTAGTTGGGCGGGTTCCTAACTTCCTATAATCCACTTGTGTATCTTTCATTTTTTTTTTCCTTCTGATATTGTATTAACCTCTTTCAATTAATTTCCTTACTTTGCATTATTGTCTTTCCAGATTTTTGCCCTTAAACCAGCTGTTCACCAGGCTTTTTTCAATTTTGTTCCTAAGAAGGTATGTTGGACGTCATAAAAATGTTGGTCATTATCTTTGATAATTATTTGTGGAATAATCTTTCACTTTGCATGCTAAAGTTAATTTTGTTTTTTTATATGGTTTCCAAATTCAAGATGACTGAGGTTGATTTTTGGAACAAATACTTCAAAGCTGAATATCTCCATAGTACCAAAAATATTATTGCTGCAGCTGCTGAGGCTGCTGAAGATGAGGATCTTGCTGTTTTTTTGAAAGATGATGAGATATTAGAAATTGAAGCCCGAAAGAAGGTCTTTCTGTTGTTTCTCTTTTAATTTTATTGAAGATCTTTGGATTCCAATCTCAATTCCATTTATATTATGTGTATTTGCAGGTTCGACGGGTTGATCCAACTTTAGACATGGAAGCAGACCAAGGAGATGATTACACTCATCTTCCTGTATGGTGAATGAAACTACTCAATCTCATATAGGACATTCTTTTACAGCATGTTTGTTATATATTATGCATTTTCACCCTTTATAAAGGAAAAATCTTAGTTTCAACTTATCATAATGCTTTGCATGTGCTAACATCTCTTATTACAGTTTTCTGACAGTTTTAGTATGAGGATAGTTGCATGTGCTAACATCTCTCATGTTGCTATAGTTTACGATCTAAAGAAAAGCAATTCCGTTTTAATTTTCGTAGCAGAATACACTTAATTTAGGAAGAATGTTCAGTATTTTATTGGCATTTGAAAAACCGGTATTACCCTTTTAGTCTCTTTTAGGATAAAGAATTTGAAGTAGGCATATTTCCTAGTTGTAGATTTTGTTTGCAAAGTTCTCAGTACGCACCAATGTTATATATGTATATATGATAGCCAATTTATTTGCATGTTTTCATTGAGTGACCCTGGGTGCAGTGTTAGTTTAAGCCATTAAATCTTACTGAGTAATAAGAACATAACTTGTATTCTTTGAATTGAAGAAGGGAGAATATTTCGAGAGGTAACCCTTTATGTGAATATCCATAAAGGTGGAATTTTTTGTTGCGTTAATGCCATTAGCTAGAGAGAGATTACAATTAGAAGGTCGGGTGGGTTTGTGTCCCTTAGCTAGTACCCCTTAATGTGAATCTTATTTATACTGATTATTGAGAAGGGGTAGTATAGAGCCTGTATTTTAGTATAGTACAACTATGTACAATAAATGACTAATACATGAGATAGCTAATGCTAACATCTGTATAATTTCAAGAATACTGAGAAGAAAATTCTTAATCCCTTCCACAACATTGTCCTCTAATGATTGGATATAACAAGATTTCAACTCACTCTAATCCATGAAAAATGATCTCAAATGGATATCCTTCTTTCACTTCTTTTCCTACCTCTTACAGCCTTACCTCTACATTGATTCTCATTATGGTGTGCTGTGAATGACTATTTGGATGGTTTTCTTTGTTGGATAGGAAGAGAGATTAGTGAGCTTTGCTAAGTGAATTCGCTTGTTTTGCCCTTGTACTTATTACATTTAATTAAGTGACTGTTATTTTTGGTTCCAATAGTTGTTTTGTCGTAGCGTATGATGATTTTTTTCTCCTTTCACGCTGCACATGGAATGAAACATGAATGAGTTTGCTATTGATCATTTAGTTGTTAGCAAGATGTCAAATGTTGCACAATTACCGTGCCTATCTATGCTGTTGGTTAAGTGCTAGATCTGCATTGAATTTCTGTTCCGTAAGTCTTAACATTGTTCTCTATTTGATGAGAAGGATCACGGGATCTTCCGCGATGGCAGCAAGGAAATACCTGAAGCTCAACATCCCTTGTATAGGAGAACATTGTTACAAGATCTTAACAGACAAGGTGCAGTAGTTCTCGAAGGAAAAACTTTAGGTAATTCTATCTCTTCAATTTTATGTTTTCTTACCAGAGACAGTTTTGTTTCATAATTGCATTATTAATTTTTTTTCCTTCTCATTTTGGCTATGTTTTATTACTTACTGTAACAGAGTACATTCCTTATAGTTTTTGTCTTAAATTTATCTCTGTAGGCTGACAAAACAATATTTGATTGTACATCTGTAAATAGTGACATATATGCATATCACAATTATGTTCTTATCTTATGGTTAATTTGCTTTACTCCTACAGTCATTTTGAAGTGAACTCTCTGGACGTGGTAAAATGAGTAAAATGAGTTGTTGAGCAGTTCAAATGTATTAAAAAATGACGGTAGGAGTAAAGCAAATGGTTAATTTGTTTGAATGTTCAAATTAACTTCAAATGTTCAAATGTTCTTATCTTATGGTAAAATGAGTTGTTGAGCTGGTTGATAAATTTAAACTGCATATATTTTTTATATAAAATCTATTTCTATTTTGTAATAAAATTTTTTTTTAGGTAATTATAGTGTTAGTTTTTTTAGACAATTTTTCGTTTGAAGATAAAATGTTTTATCAAAATAATTTAAAAATAGTTTGTAACAAGTAAAATAAATAATGTTATATAAAAAATAACCCAAAAATAGTGTAATAATTAAAATAAACATTTAGGATCTTTTTTATTTCATTTGTTTGGTAGGATCCTTTTGATTATATTTTATTATGTTAGCCCCAAAATAGACCTATTATCTAGCATCCCACAATAAATTAGCTATAAAGGAACTTTTTTATTGTAATAATGATGGCAAAAAATGAGATTAAAAAGCTACCTCAAGTAGCTTATGAAAAATGGTAGCTAGTGAAATAAGCTTGGTACCCTAACACCTCTATTTTGTTTAAACAATCTTACAAACTAGTTGAATAAGCTATAAGCTAGTTGAAATAGCTAGTCACTCACTCTATGTCTGAATGATCTGGTCTGATGAGTCAGATTTCAAAATATAAAATGTAGATATGGAAACGGAACAACCAAGAACAGTGGCAGAAGTTATTGCACGGAGACAACAGGGTTAGTGAGGTTAAGCTTGTTTTTTCCCTTTCCGTTCATGTGGAGAAAGCTCTTATTTTATACCCCATCACAGAATCTGATGGAGTTAGAGAGGAGGAGAGACGAAACAGAATTTCTAAGATGACCCAGATTGAGGATCTGCAGGCACAAGATGATCATCCTTTTGCACCACTCTGTATTAAGGTTCAACTTTGTCTTGAGAATTAAATGACTAACAATTATTGTAGTACTTATATATTTCTATGTTGTATCTGAACTCTGAAGTCACAATTATTGCATGAATTTCTATGTTATATCTGTAAATTGTTTATGACTCTATGTTTGTCTCCTGATCAGGATCCTCGTGACTACTTTGATTCCCAGCAAGCTAATGCAGTAAAAACTTTGGATGATTCCCTAGCTGGAATGGAACAAACAAGATGTAGTTTGGGTTCTGAGGAAGCCTATGGCTCTTTGAGGGCATCCATATCTAAGATCAAAGCTAAAGGATTAAAGGATCCTCTACTTAGTCCTGAGGTTGCTCTTAAGGTACTGATATTTTTACCATATAGTTCTTTCATTTAAAATAAATGTCAAATATTTTGAGTAGATTGAAGAAGGTATATGGTAAAATGCTTGATTTGTTATGAAGACAACATATTTTCCTGTTTATTTCGTGTATTCACGTAAAACCTCTCCTTGAAAATTAAATTCGTTTACTTTTTTCCAGGTCCTTAATGGATTGACAAAAAATATTTCAAGCACCAAATCTCATCTTGGAAAAAATTCTCAGGAGAGTGTCCTTGATTTATTGCCCAGCACAACGAAGGAGAAGCTACTAGATGTGAGTCAAGCCAATTGTTTGAGGTTTTTGAGAAGGAATATATGAAAAAAAAGGATGGAAAGAAAAGATAAAGAGAGCAGGGGATGATTCTATGAACTTCTACTGATATGTGTAGTGTGGCATATGTTGCTTTTATTATCAGGCAGTAGTTTAGCTTTTGATAAGCTTTATATAGTTTTTATGGGTAGTTCTGAATATTCTTATTTACATGCTTCCTTCTTTCCAGCATTGGGTGTGCAGTCAGGAATTGCTGAGGCACTTTTGGTCTTCCTATCCAATAACAGCACAAAACCTTATTAGTAAGGTAAGTATTGATCTTTTTTTTTTATTTCTACAAGATATTTCAATGCTGATTACTGTGTATGACCTATCTAACATTTGCATCCCTAAAGTTTCATGTATCTGGGATGTTGATTTGCTTGCAATTATTTTTTAAGCTTTTCATTTATCATGGATTTTCTTTTCATCACTCTTTCTTCTTCCAGTCCACCTCTCCTCTCTCTTCCCGTTTCTTTCTAAAGAGCAGTGCTTTTACGGCGTCATAATGTGATAATATGGTTGATATTGTAGGAAGTTTATATTTTCTTGCACCATAAGTGAAACTGTAAACTAGTTTTGTCAACAAATTTGTTGATTATATAAATTGCTATGCTAGAATCAGGATTTGTGGGCTTGATTTGACATGGAATAAGGTAATGATATAGGGTTTGTGATGGGAACCAATGTAACAATAACAGGAAACTAATAGCAGAATGAAGAAAACAGGGTAATATTGATTGATGAAAGATGCAAATACAGTAGCAGAAGCTAAGATTCAACTACAATCTGTATATCTTGTAAACTAATCAATGTTCAAACCCCAAATTATTTGATCAAATTCATCAAAGGGTCAAAGAGGTTTTGATATCTTGTCAAGGAACCACTCAACTGAGCAATTAAGCAGAAGCCTTAGACTGACATTTCAGAATCACAACAGGAACTTGAGTAGCACCCATAATTACAATTCATTTGATACCTAAGAACTGTCTTCTTGGTCCGGTTTCCACAAACCTTCCTTTCTTTTCCCTTCTACCGAAATCATAAATAGCACCTAGGTGGTTAACCAGCTAGGCATTGGATATGTTGAAATGGTTTTTCCTACTATTTGTCAACTCATTGGTGACAATGCATCGTACATGCATTATATTGCAAATATGTTTGCAGTGATTTGTCTGAGGAATTTTTCTGAATTGAATTTTTATTATATCTGATGTTGCTTCACTTGGCAATTAAATGTAGACAGCGAGACTGAAAGAGGCTATATCACAAATTTACTCTAAACTTGAGGTGTGTATTTAGCCAAAGCCTGTACTAGTATTCCTCATTGGACTAATTGTCTTTGCTTTTATTCTATCATTACATGGATACCAGCTTCAGTTTTATTTTAGCAATTGCTAAAGTGTTTCTATTTTTATTTGATGATTCCCAGGAAATAAAGGTATCTGCACAGTCAGACCTGCGGCATCAGGTTTCGCTTATTGTCCATCCTATGCAGCAGGTGAGCACACCATACTCAATTTTTACATGGTTCATTTTTGTGTCTCCTATTTTTGTAATTCCTGTTTGGATACATGTCAGAAAGTATGAAAACGGAAAAATAACATATCCTGGGTGAACAAAACGTTCCTCTTGGATGTGTTATTTTTCTGTTTTCATATTTTCTGATTGGATATACCTATCATGTTTGTTGGATTTTACGGAGGATTAAAGATGCGCAAATATTATGGTGCAGGCTTTGGATGCTGCCTTGTTACATTATGATGCTGACATTAAGAAAAGAAATGCAAGAGGACAGAAGCCTAATGGTGTTTAGAGGAACATTTTGCCTCTGCGTACTTGCAGCATTTTACCTATTCATTTAGCAATGTATATTCCAACAGTTTTGCCCTGAACTAAAATTGTATGCCTATTGATCTCTATATCGTGATGAAATGAAATTATTAGAGTTGGTGAGAATCTTGTGAAATAGTTAACTTGCAACGTAGAATTACTTGTCTACACTTTACACGGTCCCTATGTGAAAAATTGAAGTACAGGAAAAATCTGAGAATTCAGAAGTTTCTAGCAATACGTTACTACTGCTAATCTTTGGCAGTGATACAGCAATAGATAATGACATGATTAATTCGATTGTTTGGTGCTTGTTCAAGACGAAAATGATTTCATTTTGTGCTTAGAATTAGTTTACAGCATTGTGCTTTTACAATGCGTATTTGTCATATTGGTAACTTTTAATTATCTTGTTTTCAAATGTAATTCGAGTAGAAGATGGCAGCTCTCTTACTAGCAAACATGAATATAATTGAAATAAAATAAAATTATGTAAATACTTGTGTTTCATTCCGCAAATACATTTAAGGAGATTCATTCACACTTCTCTTTCCCCTCTAACGTTGATATCACATTATCCACCATATCTTTCATTTCTCACTCTTCTCTTCTTGTATCTCATTAGATGTAAGTGTGTGTGAAGTGTCAACTAAACATTATTCTTATATGTTACATCTCTACTTTCCATAATTTTCATCAAATATGTCACATCATCGGTTCTAGTATTTTTTTTCAGGTCAATGATTCTGTTTACACAAATACTTTCGCCTTTAGATTGAAAACTAGGATGAAAGGATAAATTGATTTATTAGTCAGTGATTTAAGCACTGACGACACCTTATGAATATTCAGCGTGGAAGCACACGCCCCTGATGTGTACGAAGTATGAAGGAAGCTTCACATATGGTTTTGTCTAAGCTAAGAGAAAATATGAAAATTAATAAAATATGAAGTTGTCCTCTGAACATAGCTTGGGTGACAATGTGGGCAATGTGTATTTTATTTTTCCTTTGGCATTTGAACTTGCTGAACAAGTTAGATGACATCATGGATCATTTTATCTCTATATATAGACTGAGGTTAGTGTTGGATAAGCCAAACACAAGCTAAAATGGCAGATTTGAAAGTCCATGGATTTTGGTACAGTCCTTTTACTTTCAGGGTGCTATGGACCCTAAAGCTGAAGGGCATATCATATGAGTACATAGAGGAAGATCGCTACAACTTGAGTCCACAACTTCTTCAATACAACCCGGTGCACAAGAAGACTCCGGTGCTTGTTCATGCTGGAAAACCAATATGTGAATCCATGATCATTGTTGAGTACATTGATGAGTTATGGTCTCAAAACCCACTAGTTCCTGCTGATTCCTATGAGAAAGCTGTGGCCCGGTTTTGGGTTCGATACGCCGATGACATGGTACATTTTTTACAAACTTAACATCTATATCCATGTTTCGATCAGCTTATTTTTTCTCAGAATCAATTATGTCAAGTTTTTTTTTGGAATTGATTTTACATTTATAATCAATTGAATAAGGATTTACGAACATGGTTTTAGTTACACGATAATGTTAAGTTTACCTTTAAGTTTTAATTAATTTAGTTTGCCTTGTATTTCCTTTTCTCAAATCTTTCCATGTTCTAAAAATCCTATATATTTTTTAAAGATTTCAGCAGTTTTGCCACCATTCTTCGGTAGATTTGGCAGTGAAGAACAAGAGAAGGTTATAAAGGACATATGGGAACGATTTGGAGTCATTGAAGATCAGTGTTTGGGTGATCACAAGAAATTCCTTGGTGGCGACACTTTGAACATTGTGGACATAGCTTTTGGGTCTTTAATGAGAACTCTTGTGGGCCTGGGAGATGCTCTTGAAGTGAAAATCCTGGTAGCTGAGAAATTCCCTCGCTTGCATGCATGGTTTAACAATTTCATGGATGTTCCTGTTATCAACAACAACCCTGAGCATGAGAAATTGGTGGCTGCTATTAAAGTTTTCAGGGAAAAAACCTTGGCATCTTCCAGAGAATGATATACAAAAGCATTTAGCCATCTCATATATGTATTTGGGTAATTTCTTGTTGTACTTCTGAAAGAAAGTAATAAAAGTTAAGCCATTGGGATTTAGCTAGTGCTAATTGCTAAGTGGTATTGGTAATTTAGATGAAGTTATGGATTTAAATTTTAGTAGTGCTTAAACTCTTGCTCTTGCTCTGCAGGGTTGTAAAATAATTGTTGGAGATTTGTATAATATTTCTTCACCATCGAATGCAATTATTTTCACCCCTGTCTCTTAAATGCTTCGGTGTCTTGTTTGTAAAAATGTGATTGAAGAGAGGGTCTTTGTTTTGCTGATAGACAGCATCTAAGAACAAACATAGATTAAGAGTCTATTTTTAGTGATTTTTCTATGATTTTCTATATAAATTAGTGCCTAATTACTCACGGTTTTCATAATAATTGTGCAATAGGCAGGTTCAAATCACTACAAGAAAACGCTGATAAATTTGGATTGTGTACGTGAGACGAATTTAGACGGGTTACGCTTGACTTCTACTTGACCCTAAATATTGATTGAACCAATTTTTAAATTGAAACTCGTCCCCATACTGAAGAGGTGCAGGTTTAAGAAAGATCAGATCGCAAAAAGACGGACTCGGGTTGACTGTAAAGACAAGTTGAATGACACTTTCAAATACTTGTCACTATGTAAAAACACTAATTTTCAATCCTATTATGAATTATAAAAGAAACTACATGTGTACTAGATTGTTTTTACTAAATTTTTATAAGTACAACGTTCCAATCTAACTATATAATGAGATGCATTTCTAGTGGTAGAGGACATCTCTCTAGGTCAAAATTTAAAGTACAGGAAAAAAAAATCTGAGAATTCAGAACTGTCTAGCATGACCCTCCCCCTCCACTTCATTGTGTTCACAACATTGTGTTTTTACTTCTTACAATGCAAACTGTCAAGTTGGTTACTTATATATACACACCTCATTTTTTTAAATACTTCATTTTCACCTCTTTTTATTTCTATCTCTCTCCTCTTATCATCTATCACATCTAATACTTTCTCTCTCTTACTTTTTCTTTTCTTCATATCTCTCTCTTCATTCCGCCTCTCTCCACCTTAAAGAGAGGTGTGAAGATAACATTATTGACTTTTAAATGATCTAATTGTTTTCAAATGTAATTCAAGTAGAAGAGGACATCTCTCTTACTAGCAAACATGAATAGTGAAATTCTGGTTCTCACACAGGATAGATGTCAAACGCGATGCTGGGACAACCGGTTCGACAACTGACTAACAGTAACAACTGATGTGCAGCACAGTATTAAATCAACAAAAACAATAAAGAACACTGAGAATTGTTAACCCAGTTCGGTGCAACATCACCTACATCTGAAGGGCTTCGCCCAAAGAAAGGAAATCCACTATATCAAGATTTAGGAACTACAGACACTCATGAACACCTCAGTTCATAGTTCTTTTCCTAATCTACCCAGTGTTTTTCTACTTAGTATATCGACCTAAGTATGAGAGCCCCTCTCACTTTCTCTCAATCACTGCCACAGTGATTGGTTACAACAATCAACACATGTTTGAAGAGATTACAACTCAACTAAAACAAATCAACTCTATGTCATATGATTATCAATGGAGGCAGTAGAGTGGTGTACAAAATAACAGAACAAGGACTCACAAAATACAATCCTAAAACTCAATCCTTGGGTGCCCAAGGCACACTTTGCAACTAGGGTTAAGCCTCCTTAAATAACCGTTCTTCTGGTCTTGATCTCCAATGGGCTTGCACGAAAATAGAATCCATAAAACAGATCTGGAACAAATCTTTTAAACCAGTAACAAATCTTATCAAATAAGATTTGAACAAAATATAACATCTTTCACAATTTAAACCAAATCAAATCTTCTTCAACAGATTTGATATCACTATATTATATTCCAGATAACAAATAGAAGCTCCTTCAGTAACCCTAATTTGATTATCACGAAATTAATCCAAAGCTTCTAGAAAAATCAGTCAAACACACAGCAGATCCGCAGGGACAAATGTCACAGCACGATGTTATAACATCTGCTTCAACATCAGGGTGTTTTTTAAAAAATGTTGACAACTAAAAGTAAACAAATAGAATTGATAATAAAATAACATGAGAATCTAGATACCTGTAATTCAATTCACGAATAAATCCAATATGGTCAGGTTGTGATCGTTTTCATAAATATTTGCACCTATAGATTGGAAATGAAAAGGGATAGGATAAGTTAATTTATTTGTGAGTTGTGACTTAAGCACTGACGACATCGATTGTAAGTAGTTCATTCCATCACTGAACTTGAATTAAAATAGTGAAAAAGTATTATTAAATTAAAAGGCAAACATAGACTTCTGAAGGCACATGCCTCTGAATCTCTGATATGCATGATCTATAAGGGAAGCTTCATAATTCACATTCACATTAATAAACAAAGAGAAGATAAAGTTTATTTATTTTGTCTACGCTTAAATTTCCTAGATCGTTTCGATCGAAATGACGTCTTCCACTGACTTGTCTTTGCTGACAAAGTGTATTTTATTTTTCTTTTGGTCAACTGAACTTGCTGAACAAGTTAGATGACTTAATGGATCATTCTATGCCTATAAATAGACTTTGAGCTTAGTGTTGGTTAAGGCAAACACAAGCTAAAATGGCAGATTTGAAAGTCCATGGATTTTGGTATAGTCCTTTTACTTTCAGGGTGCTATGGACCTTAAAGCTAAAGGGTATAGCATTTGAGTACTTTGAGGAAGATCGCTACAACAAGAGTCCTCAACTTCTCCAATACAATCCAGTCCATAAGAAGACTCCAGTGCTTGTTCATGATGGAAAACCCTTATGTGAATCCATGATCATTGTTGAATACATTGATGAGTTATGGCCTCAGAACCCACTGGTTCCTTCTGATCCTTATGAGAAAGCTGTGGCCCGGTTTTGGGTTAGATACGTCGACGACATGGTACATTTTTTACAAACTTAACATCTTTATGCCTGTTTGGGTCATATATTTTTTTCTCATAATCAATTCTGTCAAGTTTTTTTTAGAATTGATTTTGCATTTATAATCAATTGCATAAGGATTTACGAACATGGTATTAGCTTAATTTAGTTTTCCTTGAATTTATTTTTCTCAAATCTTTCCATGTTCTAAAATCCTATATATTTGTTAAAGATGTCTCCAGTTTTGCCACAATTCTTCGGTAGATTTGGTAGTGAAGAACAAGACAAGGTTATAAAGGATATATGGGAACGATTTGAAGTCATTGAAGATCAGTATTTGGGTGATCACAAGAAATTCCTTGGTGGTGACACTTTGAACATTGTGGACATAACTTTTGGGTCTTTTATGAAAACTCTTGTGGGTATGCAAGATGCGCTTGAAGTGAAAATCCTGGTAGCTGAGAAATTCCCTCGCTTGCATGCATGGTTTAACAATTTCATGGATGTTCCTGTTATCAACAACAACCCTGAGCATGAGAAATTGGTGGCTGCTATGAAAGTTTTCAGGGAAAAACTCTCGGCATCTTCCAGAGAATGATATATAAAGCATTTAGCCATCTCATATACTATGTATTTTGTTTGAGTAATTTCTGAAAGTAATAAAAGTTAAGCCATTAGGATTTAGCTATAGTACTAATTGCTAAGTGGCATTGGTAATTTAAATGAAGTTATGATTTAAACTTTAGTAGTGCATGAACTCTTGCTCTGCACGGTTGTAAAATAATTGTTGGAGATTTATATAATACTCCATCCGTTTCAATATAAGTGAAGATGCATACATATTAAGAAATGTAATTAATTTTGTTAATTTTTTAAAACATATCATTTGTTTCCCTATTTTACCCTTTATAGTGTACTTTTATCTCTCCTCATTTATTATTCTCATAGGGACATTATATGTAAAAACATCAATTAATGCTCTATTGGAATTTTAAGTGCACGGTTATTGTGAAATAAATGTTTTCTCTCTAAATGAGCAGTTATTATAAAACGGAGAGAGTATTTCTTCACCATCAAATGCAATTATTTTCACCCGAGTCTCTTAATGCTTCGGTGTCTTGTTTGAAATAATGTGATTGAAGAGAGGGTCTTTGTATTGCTGATATAGACTGAGCATCTAAGAGCATCTCCAATGCTAGTTCTTATTTTTTAGTTTTTAGCACTATTCATGTAGGCCCGTATTGCCACATGTGTTTAAGCAATTCTCAAGCAATTTTGCTCCAACCATGAGTTCTTTGTTCTTAATTCTTACCACTATTCATTTGGTCCAACCAACCACATTATTTATACTTTTTATTTTCATAAAGTAATAAAACAAAACTCTTAAAGTAATAAAATAATTTGGATGAGAGAGAAATAATTAATATTTTAAGCTAAGAACTCAAAAAGCAAAACTTCTTATATAAGAACTGAGTTCTTATTTTTAAGAACTAAGGTGTCCATGTCAGCACCTCCAATGGTAAAGTTCTTAGTTCTTAGTTCTTAACTCAAAAATAAGAACTAAGAACCTTACATTGGAGATGCTCTAAGAACAAACATAGATTAAGAGTTTATTATGTAGTGATTTTCCAATGTTTTTCTATATAAATTAGTGCCTAATTACTCACGGTTTTCATAATAATTATGCAATAGGCAGGCTCAAATTACTATAAGAAAATGATGATAAATTTGGAGTGCGTACATGAGATGAATTTAGACGGGTTACGCTTGACTTTTATTTGGCCCTAAATATTGATTGAATCAATTTTTAAATTGAAACCCGTCCCTATACTGAAGAGGTGCGGGTTAAAGAAAGATCAGATCACAAAAGGGCAGACTCGGGTTGACTCTAAAGACAAGTTGAATGACAATTTCAAATACTTCTCACTGTGTAAAAACACTAATTTTCAATTCTATTATGAATTATAAAAGAAACTACATATTTACTAGATTGTTTTTACTAAATTTTTCATAGTACAACATTCCAATCTAATTATATAATGAGATGTATTTTTATTTTTTAGTAGGAGTATTCGTGGGATGAGTTAGACGGATTATGTTTGTCTTTCACCCAATCCAAAATATTGATCTAGCCTATTTTTTAAACCAAAACTCATTCTTGAACAAGAAGAAACCATATGAGGTGTGGATTGAATGAGCCTGATACAAAACTCCCAAAACTTATACTACATTCTCTATTTTTTAAACCAATGTTATTTGTTTTCCTATTTTACCCTCTAGAATATGTTTTATTTTTCCTCATTTATCAATTCTTCAAGGCACTATTAAAAAACATTATTTAATGCTCTTTTAAAATGTTAAGTGAACACATGAATAAATTTTTTTCTCCAAATTAACGAACCGAGTTAGTATTAGATAGTGATTAAAGCACTGACGTCATCGATTGTAAGTAGTTGTTAAATTAAAAATCAAACATTGACTTCTGCCTGGAGGCGCATGCCTCTAAGTGCATGAACTATGAAGGAACCTTCAAATGACAAAAAGCAAAGAGAAAATACCATTTATTTATTTGCTCATGTGCTTAAATTTCCTAGTCCTAGATCCTTCTTTCCGATCTCCTTCCTTAACTCACCATTGTTAACAATTTGTATTTTACTTTTCTTTTGACATTTGAATTTGTTGAGCAAGTTATATGACTGCATGGAATATGGATCATTCTATTTCTATATATAGACTTTGAGGTTAGTGTTGGTTAAGGCTAACACAAGCTAAAATGGCAGATTTGAAACTCCATGGATTTTGGTATAGTCCTTTTACTTTCAGGGTGCTATGGACCCTAAAGCTGAAGGGTATACCATATGAGTACAAAGATGAAGATCGCTTCAACAAGAGTCCTCAACTTCTTGAATACAACCCAGTGCACAAGAAGGTTCCTGTGTTTGTTCATGATGGAAAACCAATATGTGAGTCCATGATCATTATTGAATACATTAATGAGTTATGGCCTCAAAATTCACTAGTTCCTGCTGATCCATATGAGAAAGCTGTGGCACGGTTTTGGGTTGCATATATTGATGACATGGTACATTTTTACAAACTTCATATTAAATCTATATGTATGTATACATTTTTCTATCATTTCCATTGTGATCATGAGTTCTTGTAGCATGTTTGGATCAGCATGTTTTCTATTGGAATCAATTCTGACACCTAGAAGCTACTCACATAAGCTTTCTCCCACAAAAATGATTTTGATTTTAGAATCGATTGTAGAAGTATTTCCAAATATGCTATGAGTTCTAAAAATCCTTGTGTACAATTTTTGAAGTTTTCTGCAGTTGTACGACCACTCTATCGTAGCAATGGCAGTGAAGAGCGCGGGGAGATTATAAAGGACATGTGGGGGCGATTCAGAGTTATTGAGGATCAGTGTTTGGGTGATCACAAGAAATTCCTTGGAGGAGACACTTTTAACATTGTGGACATAGCTTTTGGGTCATTTGTGAAATTTCTTGTGGCAGTGGGAGATGTGGTTGAAGTGGAGATCTTAGAAGCTGAGAGATTCCCTCGTTTGCATATGTGGTTTAATAATTTCATGGATGTTCCTGCCATCAGAGACAACACCCCTGACCATGAGAAATTGGTGGCTTGTTTGAAGTCTCTGAAAGAACAAAAAGAACAAATTTTGGCATCTTCCAGAAAATGAGATACAAGGCATGTAGCCATCTATCTCATATATGTATTTGTTTGGCTTTATCTTGATGCACGTCTAAAAAAAAGTAATAAAAGTTAAGCTTTGGGATTTAACCAGTGCTCAGTTACTAGTGGCGTCTTAACCAATGTATCCTCACAACTGATAATCCTGAGACTATTCTCCGAGTTAAGCTACATGATCTTGAATCTCAAATATCAAATACGTCACTATTCGCTATTGAACAAAGTGAGGAATCTTAAGTTCCTGCAACATTGACTGCAGCAAATAAAATATCAAATGTAGTAGCAGCAAAACTTCGATACTCGTCCTCAGTAGAAGATCTAGCCACTAAGATTTGTTTCCCTGACCACCAGGAAACTAAATTTGGTCCAAGATAAATGCAAGCACTCGAAGTAGACCTTCGATTATCACGATTAGAGGCTCAATCTGCATCACAACAGCATGTGATGATGGGGAGACAATTAAGAATTTTGTTGTGCTTGCCGAACATGAAGACCATGAGAGATAGAACATTTTAGATACTGTGAGATGAATCAGAAAAATAGTGATCATCACCAGTCTTACTGAGTTTAAAATCACTGATCATTCATCATAGGACTTGAAATCCCATTAGCACCAGTCATATTAGACTTAGCAAGTAGATCCCGGATATTTTTAGTCTGATTCAACAAGATAGAGCCATTAGGAAGAGTTTTTGCTTCAATCCCAAGAAAGTAGTCAAGATGACCGAGTTTTTTTTAGGGAGAATGATAATTGAATTGATGAATGAGCTGCTGAATAACACTTGTACTGCTTCCTGTGAGAATTATATCATCTTCATGCACTAGCAAACAGATAACCGCCCCAGATTTTAAAGTACAAAAAGAGAAGATCACACTTGCTTGCTACAAATCTCAACTGAAAAAGAGAGGTTGTGAGTCTTTCAATTCAAACTAAGTTCTAGGGGCCTGTTCGAGGCCAGAAAGAGATTTATGAAGCCTGCATACCAGGTGTTTTTCCCTAATTTCAAAGCCTTGGGGCTGTATAGCATATAGAACCATCACCCAAAAACAGATGATTAGGTCCTTCAAATTGATTTAGATGCTGAAGATTTTGAGGATCTGGTGTGACATTATGAGAAGCCTCTGAGTCAGGATACCATGACTGGTGAGGTGCTGATCCAGCAAAGAAAAAACCTTGTTGAGCAGCAAAGGTTGACTGCAGGTTGTTGTTGATATGAAGCATTCTGATGTTGAGGATTATGAGAGGAAGTAGAAGGACAAATATATGCAGAATACATTTTATTTTTTGTCACAATATCAAAATTTTCTGACAGCTTGAATTCATTTCATTCTTATTTTAGTGAGATTAAATTCCAAAGTGGTTTGTTGTGAGAGAACGAATAAATGGATACATGGCAGTCTAATTAAAATTTCAGTAAATGGTATTGAACATTTTATTTGGACAATATATCAATTGATCCATGTAGCTAACCCCACCACCTAGTGCAATAAGGCTACTTGTTTGCAGTGACATATTAATATCCCTTTATCTCAAGTGCTTGTCTTCAGCTTTCATGGTGCTGAGTTATAAATATAAGCATGTATCTTATCACTTAGGCACACTAATTTTCTTTTGCAAACTTCTTTTGGCATCTTTTGAAAGTTTTCATGCTTGAAATTGGTCAAAGATTTTTTTTTGGTTACACATGTTTATGGTCAAAGATTTTGTTGGTTTTCATACATATTTGTACCTTTAGATTGAAAATGAAAAAAGGATAGGATGAGTTAATTCATTAGTCAATGATTTAAGCATTGACCGACACCAATTGTAAGAAAAAGTGGATCTTATGAATATTTAGATTAAATAACAAAGACTTAGGAGAGGAACCAAACACATGCATGGAGACTGTGATTTATTTATTTTCTATTCGCTTAAATTTCCTAGATCCTTCCGGTCCAAATTGTTGAACAAGATAAAGGACTCCACAGATCATTCTATTTGTATATATAGACTTTCTTAGATTAGTGTTGGTTAAAGCAAACACAAGCTAAAATGACAGATTTGAAAGTTCATGGATTTTGGTATAGTCCTTTTACTTTTAGGGTGTTGTGGACCCTAAAGGTGAAGGGTATATCATATGAGTACATTGAGGAAGATAGCTTCAACAAGAGCCTTCAACTTTTTCAATACAACCCAGAGCACAAGAAGACTCCTTTGTTCATTATTCATGCTGGAAAACCAATATGTGAGTCCATCATTGTAGAATACATTGATGAGTTATGGCCACATAATCCACTAGTTCCTGAAGATCCCTATGAGAAAGCTATGACACAGTTTTGGGTTACATATATCGATGACATGGTACATTTTTACTATCTTTGTATTATATCTATATGTATATGTTCACAGTTTTCTGTCACTTTCATTGTAATCATGAATCTTGTAGCATGTTTGGATCAACATGTTCTAAAAATCCTTGTGTACAATTTTTGAAGTTTCTTGCAGTTTTACGACCACTCTATTGTAGCAATGGCAGTGAAGAGTGAGAGGAGATTATGAAGGACATGTGGGGGCGATTTAGAGGGATTGAGGATCAGTGTTTGGGTGATGACAAGAAATTCCTTGGAGGTGAAACTTTTAACATTGCGGACATAGCTTTTGGGTCATTTGTGAAATTTCTTGTGGCTGTGGGAGATGTGTTTGATGTGAAGATCCTAGAAGCAGAGAGATTCCCTTGTTTACATACATGGTTTACTAATTTCATGGATGTTCCTGTTATCAGATACAACACTCCTGAGCATGAGAAATTGGTGGCTTGTTTGAAGTCTCTGAGAGAACAATTTTTGGAATCTTCCAGAAAATGATATACAAAGCATCTATATCCTTTAGAGAGTCATCTTGAATGTGTGTTAAATGTTACCAATCTCTGTTTGGGTTTTTCTTAATGTATATCTGAAAGAAAGTAATGAATGTTAAGCCATGGGGATTTAGCTATCAATCAACGTGGAGAAGCCATGATGAATCTGTATATTGTATATTTCTTTGACAAATGACTCATACTCAATAAACTATGATGAAGACTAGAATTTCTATACTTTAATTGTAGTGACTAAGCCTAAGAGAAAATAAGAAAATAAATAAAATAATGTCTTCCTTTGACATTTGAACTTGCTGAACAAGTTAGATGACGCCATGGATTATTTTACTTCTATATATAGACTTGGAGGTTAGTGTTGGCTAAGGCAAACACAAGCTATTATGGCAGATTTGAAAGTCCATGGATTTTGGTTTAGTCCTTATACTTGGAGGGTAATATGGACCCTGAAGCTAAAGGGTATGCCATATGAGTACATAGAGGAAGATAACTCCAACAAGAGTCCTCAACTTCTTAAATACAACCCAGTTCACAAGAAGGTTCCGGTGCTTGTTCATGCCGGAAAACCCATATGTGAGTCCATGATCATTGTTGAATACATTGATGAGTTATGGTCTCAGAATTCACTGGTTCCTGCTGATCCTTATGAGAAAGCTGTGGCACGGTTTTGGGTTAGATATGTCGAGGACATGGTACACTTTTAGAAACTTCACATCTATAGTTTTTCTTTGTGATCATGAATTCGTATACCATGTTTCGAGTTATTTTTCTTTTGAATCAATTCTGATCCCGAACAACTACTCACATAAGCTTTTTCCCAAAATTGATTTTGCCTTCGAAATCAATTGTAAAAAGATTTCTCAACATGCTATTAGTTGCACAAGAATTAATTGATGTTCAATTTACCTTTCAGTTTGAATAATTAAGTCAGCTTACCTTGTAATTTTTTTCTCAATACAAACATGCTCTAAAAATCCTATATATTTTTGAAAGATTTCTGCAGCTGCAGCACAAGTCTTCAGTAACGCTAATGGTAGTGAAGAGCAACAGAGGGTTATAAATGATATATGGCAAGGATTCAGAGTTATTGAGGATCAGTGTTTTGGTAACCACAAGAAATATTTTGGTGGTGACACTTTGAACACTCTGGACATAGCTTTTGGGTCTTTTGTGAAAATTCTTGTGGGTCTAGGAGATGTGTTTGAAGTGAAGATGCTACCAGCTGAGAGTTTCCCTCGCTTGCATACATGGTTTAACAATTTCATGGATGTTCCGATCATAAGAGACAATAGCCCTGACCATGAGAAATTGGTGTCTACTTTGAAGTATTTCATGGAAAAAGCTTTGGGATCTTCATCTTCCTAAGAAAACGATATACAAAGCATCTGTATCCTTTAGAGTCATCTTGCGTGTGTGTTCCTTATGTTACCAGTCTCTGTTTGGATTTTTCTTGATGTACAAGCTCAGTTAGAAAACTTACTGTAAATAGAAAATAGTTGTATATCAATTACACAGTTTCTACATTCTGTTTTAGTAGTCAGTTAGTTTGTAACTACTTGGTTGAACTATAAGTAGTTTAGTTAAAGCCACTGGGATTTAGCAAGTGCTAACTGCTAAGGGGCACTCATAATTTAGTTATGGATTTAAATCTTACTAGTACATGAAACTATGCCCTTGTAAAATAATTGTTGGAGCTGAAAATATTACAGTTTAGGATTTGTATGAATATGTTACAGTTGTGATATATAAAATATTATTAAATGCATCCTTATAAAATATCATTTATGCAGGAATTGAATTTTGTAGTCTTTTGAGCATTCATTCTTTCATCTTTCTACTCTGCATGATACTCTAAGCCACAATACAACTTTAAGGTCTCACCTTTTTGCAGATGCTGATTCACTTGATTTTGAATTGATTGATACATAGGCATGTGGCAATACACTTGCATAGTTGGATTGAGTAAATACTTTCAAATCCATGGGTGAAAGAGAGGTGTGTGATCAGTGCTCAAGGGTAATTGGTTTCTGGGAAGTCTTTTCCATAATATATTGTATTCTGTTAGAGTATGCAATATCCTTGGTCATTACTAGCTGACTATTTATTATGTGAATAGACCCTTAGTTGGTTAGTTTCTGTATTCAGGCTCTAACTAATTCTATATCTGTGAAAGAGCTCAACTTGTACAGGGATTTATATACCCTCATTCTACTGAGTACACATGGATTAATATATTCAAACAACTTATAGGTAGGCCATAAGATACGTACATAAGTTCTATCAAACACTTCTATAAGAACTTATGTTATAAGATAAACTCAAATTTATAACAAAATTGAAATCCATAACTCCATCATACCAATGCCACGTCAGTTAGCCCACTGGCTACAATCCCACCAGTGGCTCTACTTTTATTACTTTCAGACAAGCATCAAGAAAAACCCAAACAAAGACTGGTAGTAAAATAACATAAGGGAATACATATATGAGATGGCTGCTCCAAGCGATATGAAGTAATGCTTTGTATATCATTTTCTGGAAGGTGCCAAAATTTGTTCTCTTAGAGACTTCATCAAAGCCACCAATTTCTCATGCTCAGGGGTGTTGTCTCTGATGACCGGAACATCCATGAAATTGTTAAACCATGTATGCAAACGAGGGAATTTCTCAGCTTCTAGGATCTCCACTTCAACCACATCTCCCATAAACACAAGAAATTTCACAAAAGACCCAAAAGCTATGTCCACAATGTTCAAAGTGTCTCCTCCAAGGAATTTCTTATCACCCAAACACTGATCCTCAATAACTCCGAATCGCTCCCATATATCCTTTATAACCTTCTCTCGCTCTGCACTGCCATTGCTACGAAAGAGTGGTGATGCAACTGCAGAAATCTGTAAAAAACATATAGGATGTTTAGAAAGTATTGAGAAAAAGTTACAAGGTAAACTTAATTAATTAAAACTGAAATGTAAATTGAACATTATTGTGTAACTAAAAGCTGCTTGTTTGTAAATTCTTACACAATTTATTCTAAAATCAAAATCAATTCTAAAGAAGTACTTGTGTAAGTAATTTCTGAATGACAGCATTGATTATGATCCTGACATGTTATGAGCATACATGATCACAATATATATATAGATGCTAAGTTTGTAAAAATGTACCATATCCTCGACATATCTAACCCAAAACCGTGCCACAGCTTTCACATGAGGATCAGAAGGAACTAGTGGATTCTGTGTCCATAACTCATCAATGTATTCAACAATGATCATGGATTCACATATGGGTTTTCCATCATGAACGAACACTGGAGTTTTCTTGTGCACTGGGTTGTATTGAAGAAGTTGAGGACTCTTGTTGAAGCGATCTTCCTCAATGTACTCAAATGGTATGCCCTTCAGCTTTAGGGTCCATAGCACCCTGAAAGTAAAAGGACTATACCAAAATCCATGGAGTTTCAAATCTGCCATTTTAGCCTGTGTTTGCCTTAACCAACACTAAACTCAAAGTCTTTATATAGAAATAGAAATATAATGATCCATTGAGTCCTCTAACTTGTTCAGCAAGTTCAAATGTCAAAAGAAAAATACAAATTGTTAACAAAGTAATGGTCAGAGGAACAAACACTAGGACAAAATCATATGTGAAGCTTCCTTCATAGTTCATGCATATCAGGGATATGTGCATGTTTTTTAATCTAATGATACTTTTTTATTATTTTATTTTGCAAGTGTTCATAAGGTGATGACGGGATGGAACAACTTTGAATGTCGTCAGTGCTTAAATCACCAACTAATAAATAAACTTATTTTTTTTAATTGGGCTTTTTCCATGCTCACTTTAAAGCACTAATGGTTGAATGGAGGGAATGAAAGAAGGAAGGAAAGAAAACACAGAATTCGAGGTGTGAATTTGGACTACATTAAAAGATAAAAAATTATAACCTACAACTTAAATATAGGTGGAGTAAAAGAAACAATACATAATCAACATTACAATAAAAAAAATTAAAATTTCTAACAACTTGCAGACAAGATATAGATGACACCGATGCCAAATGAAATGTCTTGGCATGGAAGATAGAATACATAGTTGAGATGGTTATTGCTTAGTCAATTGGTATATGTCTTCGCGGATTAACAATTCTCATCATGATTGATAGATATTTTAGTGCTGTAAACATTTAGAATGTGATTCGATTTTATCTGGTGTGCATGGAAAAGAATGGAATGCATTTGTAATAAAAAAATGTCTTCACATATAAATTTTATGTTAAAGAAAAAATGTGTTTTGAGATTACAATATTACCCAATTTGAAATCTACCTTTATATTATATTCATTGTCTTATATCCATTTTAGAATTTTTATCTATGATTTCATTTTATTCCATTTAAATAACATTTATTTTTTAAACTTACTTTTACACATCATTCTCAAATATATATTCATTCTTGTGAATTTAATTTTATCAAACATAATTATATCAATTTCATTTTATCCAACATAATTTTATGTAACAGTAAACCAAACCGACCTTTTTGCTTTGCTTGGTTTAGGAGTGAAAACAAGAAGAAAAAAAATGAGTAGAGTGAAAGAGGTGAAAAATAAAAATTATTAGGTGAGAAAAAGAAATGAAAAAAAAATTGATGTGGATAATAAATAACATAAGAAAAGAAAGAAATTTATTTTTTAGCAAAAGTTTTTTTTTGGGTGTGTTAAATTGTTCTTCCCAAAAAGCTAAGCTATTTTTGCCCAGTCAAAACAATTACTGGCAATCACTTGTTATTTTATGGCTATTTGTGTCAAAGATGAATCACTAAAAGAAAAGAAAAAACACTGTCATCAATTCATGTGATAATTACCCAACAACTTAAGTTTTTGAGATAATTGGTTTTTAACATTATTAGAGCCTTAATGATCAAGTGTTCTAGACTTCAATCATCGTCGCTCTCAATTCTTCTAATAAAAAAATAATAATAGCACATGATAGGTGTGTCTGTGCATTCTCCACACTTCAAGCTCATACGAGCTTTTGCATAAGAGGGGCGCGTTAGAGTCATCTACCATTTGAAATCTCCATAGTTTTTCTCCAATTTCTCTTAGATTGCCTTAGCTGATTTATCCTAAAAAAAACATAAATCAAGTAATAATGATAGAGCGACTTGGTTTGCAACAATTAGAAAGTTGATGACTAAATTTGTCAAAAAAAAATAATTGGGGGACTAAAGACACACAGTCAGAACTAGGGGATCAAAAGTGAAATTAAATCTTAAGAGCATGTTCGAGTATATAATTTAGTTACGTTTATGATAATAATCGCTTATTCATAAGTTAATTTGATAAGCTTATTAGAATGAGCTGAAAATAGAATATATATATATATATATATATATGTGTGTGTGTGTGTGTGGATGTGTTTGTGTGTGTGTGAGAGAGGATGTATCATATAAGAAAGATGTTCTTATATGAGAAAATAAGAATAAATCATTATTGTTAGATCTAATCATGAATAGTCAAGATTAAAACATTGAGTCATGTGACATTTTATAAAAGTCACATGACATTTTTAAGTGGTCATGCGAGCATTAAATTGTTTTAATCTTGATCATTCGTGATTAGATCTAACGATCATAATTTATTCTTATTTTCTTATATAAGAACACATTTCTCATATCATACATTATATATATATATATATATATATATATAAGCATAAGCTCTTATTCATAAGCTAATATAAAGAACTCATTAAAATAAGCTCCAAACAATTTAGAGGTAGGCCACTCTCTCAAACACTTACATACACACTTATGTTTTAAGATAAACTCAAATCAATAACAAAGATTTAAATCCATAACTCCATCTAATTACCAATGCCACTTAGCAGGTAGCACTTTTATTTCTTTCAAACGTACATCAAGAAGACAAACCCAAACAAATTAAGACTGGTAGTAGCATAAAGGAATACATATATGAGATGATATATGGTTCTAAACGATAGAAATGCTTTGTATATCATTTTCTGGAAGATGCCAAAATTTGTTCTCATAGGCTTTACATAAGACACCAATTTCTCCTGCTCAGAGGTGTTGTCTCTGATGACTGGAACATCCATGAAATTATTAAACCATGTATGCAAGCGAGGGAAACTCTCAGCTGGTAGGATCTTCACTTCAAACACATCTCCTAAACCCACAAGAATTTTCACAAAAGACCCAAAAGCTATGTCCACAATGTTAAAAGTGTCTCCTCCAAAGAATTTTTTGTGATCACCCAAACACTGATCCTCAATCACTCCGAATCGCTCCCATATGTCCTTTATAACCTTCTCTCGCTCTGCATTGTCATTGCTTAGAAAGAGTGGAGATGCAACTGCAGATATCTTTAAAAAATATATAGGACGCTTAAAGCATAGAAAATATTGAGGAAAAAAAATACAATTGTAAATTAAATTAACTAAAACTAAAATTGAACATTATTGTGACTACTTGCACGTTTGAAAATCCTTCTGCAATTAATTCTAAAGGCAATATCAATTCTCGGAGAAACTTCTATGAGCATTTTCTGAGTGCCTATTAAAAAATAAGTTGATCCACGCTATAAATCACAGTATAAGATATAGATGTGGAGTTTGTAAAAATGTACCATGTCGTCAACATATCTGACCCAAAATCGTGCCACAGCTTCTCATGAGGATCAGCAGGAACTAGTGGATTCTGTGGCCATAACTCATCAATGTATTCAACAATGATCATGGACTCACATATTGGTTTTCCATCATGAACGAACACTGGAGTTTTCTTGTGCACTGGGTTGTATTGAAGAAGTTGAGGACTCTTGTTGAAGCGATCTTCATCTATGTACTCATATGATAGACCCTTTAGCTTCAAGGTCCATAGCACCCTGAAAGTAAAAGGACTATACCAAAATCCATAGAGTTTCAAATCTGCCATTTTAGCTTGTGTTTGCCTTAACCAACACTAACCTCAAAGACTCAAAGTCTATATACATAAGGGAATTGTTATTCAGACCCCCCCACCCCTATTCAGGCCCCTGAAAAAGTGCAAAAATACTTAAATACCCGTAATGAAAAAAAATATAAAAAAACTCACCCCTCCTCACATTCTCTCTCCTCTCTCCTTACCTCTTTCCTCTTACTCTCACCCCCCACCACCACCACCACCCACAACCACCGCCACCCCTGCCACCACCGCCACCGCCACCACCACCACAAGCTCCATCTTATGTCGTTTTTAAAAATTGTAACTGTCGTTTTTAATTTTTTTTGCAAATAAACGCACTTTAGAAGTGCGTTATGCACACACTTTAAAAGTGCGTCGTTAACGCACATATAACATGCGACGTAAACTCACTTTTAAAGGGCGAATTGTTGTAAATTTGTACAGAACTGATGTCAGATGATTTTTAAAAATTATGAGACTCTACAGTAAATCAAGTTAGAATATTTGAAGATTTATGGTGGAATAAAAAATGTTTGAAATTCAAAATAAAATACCAGATGAAGGAATTTAACTAAATTACACAAATTTAGGACCTTCGAAGAAGGTGCTAAGTTATGATCGTTTGATTTTTTTCTTCAACTTTGCAGTTGTCGACTTCGCATCCGAGATAAAAAATTGTCCAATTTTTCAAACCGCACCGCTCCTGATTCTAAAGCGACTGCTACAAGGTGTCGGAATTTGGAGATTCTGACTGCATATTTGAGCTCAGAATGGTCCTATTACCTTAACGAAGAAGTGTCAGTCCTAAATTTCTTCCAGAAATTAAACAGGAAAAAAAAAGAAATCAGTTAGTTTATCTCGCACTATGAAAAGTGCGACCAAAACGCACTTGGAAAGTGCGTCCACCACGCACTTTCAACGTGCGTTTTGGTCGCACTTTCACAGTGCGAGCGAAATTTTTTCATAAAGGTCTTTTTCGGATTTTACAAATTTTACAGGGGTCTGAATAAGGGTGGAGGGTCTGAATAACAATTCCCTATACAGAATGGTCAATTGAGTCCTCTAACCGGAACAAAGTCATATGTGAAGCTTCCTTCATAGTTCATGCATATCAGGGCATGTGCTTCAACGCTGAAGCCTATGTTTTTTAATCTAATGATACTTTTTTATTATTTTTATATCGCAAATGTTCATAAGGTGATGACGGGATGGAACAATTTGACATGGGTGTTGTCAGTGCTTAAATCATCAACTATCACCAACTAATAAATAAACTTTTTTTTTTAATTGGCCTCTTTCCATGTTCTCTCTAAAACACTAAAAGATAAAAATTTATAACCTACAACTTAAAGTATAGGTGGAGTAAAAGAAATAATACATAATCATCATTACAATAACAAAACTTAAAATTACTAGGAAATTGTAAACCAAATATAAATAGCATCGATGTCAAATGAAATGTCTTGGCCTGAAAGATTGAATATAGAGTTGAGGTGGTTATTGCTTAGTAAGTAGGTTTATGTCTTCACGGATTAAGCTTTCTAGACATGGTTGGTAGATAGTTTAGTTCGGTAAGCATTTAATAGGTGACTCGATTTTTATCTGGTGTGGATAGAAAAAAGAGATCTTAATTTGGGACTTTAGCTCATTTTTTATGGGCTCGTATTATCACATAGGATTTAAGACATTCATAAGATCACAGTGCATATTTCGCTCCAGTAGTTGAGATCATATTTTACTTTTGATTAGACCAACATTATATTTATATTATTTATTTACACCAAATATTAAATTTAATTTAATTATTAATTCAGTACAACTTAATTCATATTTAATAAATATATAATATAATTAAATTTCATCATGATAGGAAATATATAAATAAAATTCAACATGATATTCTTCAATTGAAAAAAAAGGAAATACATATTATTGAAAAATAAATGGCCATATATTTTAAATAAAATACATAATATTGCATAAAAACTAATTCGAATCTAGTATTGAATGAGAGAAATAATGATTATTATATTTAAGATCTCACTTTTAAATAGTGTTAAGCTAAAGCAAGGATCTTAGCTTTACTAAGATCTCATACCATGTAGAATAACTCCAATGATAAAATCTTGTTAGATCCAGATCTTATTTTAAGATCTTCATTGGAGATACCAATTTGAAATATACCTTTATTTTAGTCATCCATTTTAGAATTTTTGTCCTTAAAAATGATTTCATTTTATTCTTTCTAAATAACATTCATTTTTATACTTACTTTTACACATCATTCTCAAACACAAATTCATTCTTTTGAGTTTAATTCTAATAAACATAATTATATCAATTTCATTTTATCCAACATAATTTTATGCAACAGTCAACCAAACCAACCTTTATGCTTTTTTTGGTTACATGGGAAGAAACAACCTTTTATGCTTTGTTTGGTTTAACGGTGAAAAAAGAAAAAAATAATGAGTAAAGAAAGAAGTGAGAAATATAGGTTATTTGATGAGAAAAATAGATGAAAAATAATGTTGTGGATAATAGATAACATAAGAAAAGAAAGAAATTTACGTTTTAGCAATTTTTTTCTGTGTTAAATTGCTCTTGCAATTCCAACTTGAGTACGAGGAAGGCTAAATGACTTTTAAAAAATGTATTTTCCCCCGTCAAAACAATTACTGGCAATCACTCTTTCTCTTTATTTCTGGCTATTTGTTTCAAGGACAAATCAGTAAAAGAAAAAAAAACACAGCAACTGTCCATTTTCTTCGGAATACTTAAAAGTGTTGGTCCCGCAAATCTAATTTTTCTCTTTGTTTGATACGTAAACTCTTCCCTGAATCTCTCACCAAATTCACGGACATCACTCTCTCCAGCATTAATTTTGACCATAATTAAATTCACTCCTACCAAACGATGCGTTAAGCACTGACGACTCGATTGTAAAGTAAAGTAGATCTTCCATCACGTCATCGCTTATGAATAATATCTAGATTAAAATATGACATAAACTTCTGAGTGGAACCAAGCAACATGCATGCACCCGTCCAAATGAAGCCATCCTTATTTGTTCAGTTGGGTCTGCTATGCCCACAAATTGATATTTTAATGTACTTCGCATCAAATATGAACTTGTTGAACAAGCTTGATGAGTTGATAGATCACTCTATATATACACTTGCAGGTTAGTGTTGTTCAAGACAGACAGCTAAAATGGCAGATGTGAAGTTACACGGATTTTGGTTTAGTCCTTTTGTTTTGAGGGTAGTATGGACCCTAAAGGTAAAGGGTATACCATATGAGTACATAGAGGAAGATCCCGCCAATAAAACTCCTCAGCTTCTTGAATACAACCCAGTGCACAAGAAGGTTCCTGTGTTTGTTCATGATGGAAAACCCGTATGTGAGTCCATCATCATTGTTGAATACATTGATGAAATATGGTCTCAGAATCCACTGGTTCCTGCTGACCCTTATGAAAGAGCTATTGCACGGTTTTGGGTTAGATACATCGATGACATGGTACATTTTTACAAACTTAATGTCCATAATTTTTCTATCTCCTTACAGTTTTCTTTTCTTTCTCAAAATCAATTCTAACACCAAAAACTACTCACAGAAGCTTCTAAGAATTGATTTTGCCTTTAGAATCAATTGTAGAAAGATTTACAAACATGTCTCAACTCTCAATACTGTCTATGTTCTAAAAATTGTTCTATACATTTTTTTTTTAAGATTTCTGCAGTTCTACTGCCACTCTGTCGCAGCAATGACATTGCAGAGCGGGAGGAGATTATAAAGGAAATATGGGCACGATTCAGAGTTATTGAAGAACAGTGTTCAGGTGATCAAAAGAAATTTCTTGGAGGAGACACTTTTAACATTGTGGACATAGCTTTTGGGTCTTTTGCAAGATTTATTCTGGCTTTGGAAGATATGTTTGAAGTGAAGATCCTAGAAGCTGAGAGATTCCCTCACTTGCATACATGGTTTAATAATTTCATGGATGTTCCGGCCATAAGAGACAACCACCCTGACCAGGAGAAATTGGTGGCTTGTATTAGGTTTATGAGAGACAAATTGAGATGATATATCTTTGTCATGAGACATCTTGCATCTGATACTTTAAGCTACCAGTATTTGTTTTGGTTTGTCTTGATGTACCTCTTATTGTGAAAGTAATAAAAGTTAAGCCTTTGGGGTTTAACAAGTGGTAAGTGGACATTGGTAATCTTGTTATAGATTTTGACAATATTATATTGCATCCAAAATGGTAATAAAAATTTAAGCTCATTCAGTTTAATTTGACATTAAACCAAGCTTCCTTTAAAATATGACTTATGAGTGTTAGAGAATTAGCGAGAAGTAAAACTGATGAGTGAATCAGTAGCTGAGGTAAAATCAAGTAGTGTGAGACATGTGTTGACAGTGTTATCGTTGACTAGTTACTTGTTTTATTAAGTCTGCAGAATTTAACAAACACTTCCAACTAATTGTTCAAGATGCAAAAGTAAAACATGGAAGAAGACATAATTAGCAACTTATGAAGAATGATGAGAAGACCATACAATTAAACTGATTTTGTTGACATTGACTTGACAGAGAATTTTGTATTTGAATGCTAATTGCCAAATAAATGTTGAATCACTAGGATAGAAAGGGGGTGCTAGGGAACTAAACTTTACTATAGATTATCTTACACCTTAGATTCATATACTAGTAAAATTCATTGATTTATAAGATTTCGTTACAGAAAAACATGCGTCAATGAGTAATCAACCTCGGAAATTTCTGAATATAAGATAAACATACCTAACTGCTCCCGGCCAATTCCTCAAAGTGAGTAATTGCATCTTCAAGTTGAGAAAACCGAGTCGAATACTTGATATGCAGGTCATTGGTATCAAATTGATTAAGCTGCCACTGGGAAAGACCATCACTAATAATCTTCAAACCATTTTTCAGGAATTCCACTCCTCTGCTAATTCCATCGAGAAGTTTCCTTTTTTTATTTGATTGGTTCATGTCATCAACTTCCATGCTCTCACATTCCTCACTCTCTTCAGCAATGACGGAAATCTTATGGACCATCTGTTTCAACATAAGACCTTCTCTTCGTAGCAGCTCAAGCTGTTCAGCACTTGGTGCAACTGTAAGAAGAGCTACTTGCTTATTAAGAAATGCTTTAAACTCAGACATAAAGCTCTCCTGATTTGTCTCCAGTGCTGCAACTATATCATATGAGAGCGCTGCATCTTGTGGAACGAATCTCCATAGCTGATTGCACTTGGTGCGTGCAGCAAAATATCCAAATGCAGTTATTGCCAAGTGAATCAATGCCCAGTGCCGCTCCTTCAAGAGCAAGTGATATAATTCCGACACGGCACAACATTTTGCATCAGCGTCACTTTCTGCCATTTCCATGTGAATAAGTTCTTTCAGGAAATGAGCCAAATGTGGTTTGCATTTGTACAACAGAGCCGGAGGCTCAGTGATAAAGATATTTTCAATCTGCAATATGGCCTGTTCAAAATCATTTGAGGTGTACAGATGTTTCAAATATGAGATGATCCCAAGAATTTCACTGAAAAGCCGAAGATAACGGTCCTTGATTACTCTGTCTGCAGTACTTTTATAGTTAGTAGTAACTGAAATCAAAAACTTCAGGGTCCTTGCATCATCAATGTCAGATAGTCCAGCCTGGCTGTAGAAAACGGGAACACTGCTCTTAAAGGTAGCACCGAGATAATATTATAGTTCAGTGAAAGAATGAAAGAAAATCAGGATGAAAAAGATGAAACTCAAGTCAATTGGTAAAACATTCAAACCAGATTGAAACATGCATGTGAGTCTTTGATATATAAGACATAGAATGAATTTATTCAACACTAATGGGAAAAATTTAGTGTGGGTGTACAAGCTGTAAGTAAACTGTAGTACTGCACAATGAACAGAGACAGATGAACACATTCAACCAAAAAAAGGCATGCATATTTTATTTGTTAATGAAGCTTTTGTGTGTAATGGAATAATTGATGGAATGTAACAGAACAAAATACTCACAGTGATTGCAAAGTAGCAGAAAAAATAAAAACTGGAATGCCAAACAAACCAGAGGAGCATGCCAGCGATGATGCTTCATCAAAGTTGTCTATGAAGTCAAAATAATCAGATATAATTCTTCGAATGGAAGTGTTTCTCAACTCATCTGTCAGTAAATCAAGTGGAAAACCTTCCATGAACAGAGCCAAACACAAAGTTAATGACAGCTGTGATCTCCCATCACCAACAAGAGACATGTATACATCACTAACCATTGATGGTGCACCGTGACGTAGAAGCAAGCAGAATGAACTTGCCAATTTTCTGAAGGAAGAATGAGGTAGGAGAACAGAGTTTGAGGATGCAAGCATCTTAAGTAATGAACACAATTTGCTAATAATGTTGTTTGCCATTTGTGTTTCAGCATGCCGCAGCATAAAGCACCAGCATTCCATCACAATCTCCCGGCAAAGAAAGTGAGGATGGAAGAAATTCTCTAGTAAGAAAGACTCCAACTCCCCCCAAGCTTTACTTGAAGAGATCACAATCATGAAGGTTTTAAATGCTAGCAAGAGGGAAGTAAACATAGGCTGCCACACCAACTCTGCTGTTTTTCCAGAGCCCTTCAATAAAGGAAGTTGCAAAACAAGCATGCAACAATATACATCTTCTTCAACTAAAATATCCAAAAACCGCTGAAGTTTCTGGGTTATCGCCACTTTCATATCTTCATCAAGCTTGAGAGAATATCTGAGGAAGTTAATAAACAATACAACTCGACCAAGTATTAGTATTCTTGATCTGCTCATACCTTCACAACTACTGCAGAAGATTTCACTAACCCACGCAAGGTTACACTCAACTAGTGTTGGGCCATCAAGGCCAGAATGAGAAACCCCTTCATTAATGAACAGCCACTCCAGTGCCTCAAGCTTCTCTTCCAGTTTTAATTTGTCAGAATTTAGCAAAGACAACACCAAATCCAATGTTGTTTCCTGCAACAGCTCAGTAACTACAGCAGATGCACATTTCAGAAGATTTTCATTACTTGCAAAAATCCAAAAAGAAGTTATCATGAGAACACAGTGTGTAATCTCCCTGTAGACTGTGTAGGTTTGATGAGGATACAGTGAGCATATTTTAATTGCATTAATCAGGTAAAATTTCACTGGCACAAAGATCCTTTTGGCTTCAGATACAGAAATGGTTTCATTCAGTGATGACGACCAATCCTCAATAGCACATTTCAGAGGCTCTTTTATCAATGCAAGCAAAGTTACCACTATATTTGCTATATCCACTCCTGTAAAATGTTGACCACCAATTTGAAGCAAAGAGACAACACCTTTCCAGGAGACATTAAGAATATTGACTGAATTGCCTCCATCATTTGCAGCAAGAACACCAATCTGAGACAGCTTTTCTATTGCAGATTTTGTTATGTTGATAGCATGGCCCACATTTGTAGGTTTGTTGAGACTCAACAGTTTTTCATCATCATCGCAGCTTATTAATTCAGAGCGTACCTTGCATAGTCTTACAACAGCATCAATTACATTCTGTGAAACCTTCAATACTTCTGGTCCAAAAGATTGAATTTTCTGCTAAGGAGCAGAAAAGAACCATGCTTAGAAGCATATACAAAATTTTGCTATGGATAGGAGAAATTTCATATCTGGCACATCGTTTTATGCTTTTGATGGCATTTTATTATCCAGCATACACTACCATAAAGCATCACAGGATCGTGCATACTGAAATAATAGATTTCAACATTCTAGGCCTATATTAAAAGTAGAACCTCTCACAAGGATCAAAATTTTAGAGGTGCCTTAAAGGATTGATAAATCATTGAGTTCAATTTTGATCCACTATCCGAGGGAAGTTTTTTCACACAACCACTTCGACAAATAAAAGCATTTGACACTGACATTAGATCAAAATTAAATTCCAAATCGTTTCATTAGGATGAAAGGAAATTATATAAGTTGCTCCTTTGATGTCAAGTTTCATATAAAAAGAGAAACATATTACCTTAGCATCTGATATGGAATCTTTAGTTAGATTTAATGCTTCTAAAATGAAGTTTTCAAGAATGTCCACCAATTCTTTGTCACCAAAATCAGTGAATTCCAACAAGGCTGAAAAAGTTGATGAGGAAAATCTAAGGATCTCCAGAAGAAGCTGCACAACATAGATAATAACTTAGTAAAAATTGTTTTCACTGAGAAATTGATAGAAAACCAAGAAAGGTAAAACAAGATAATATGCTGAAATTGATCTGAATATTATTTTAATGATCTAATCAATAGGAAATATACAAATTTGTTGACAGATAAAGTATATATTAATTTATGCATGGCAGGTGGCACAGAGCTTTTTTGTGTAACATAAGAAACTTCTCAAGGACTATATGAGATCTCAGTCTATGACAAAGAGCTTCTACCTGGTAAAACACCGAGCTATGTTCATCGTCCTGAGATTCTTCCGTCGACAAAAGAGTCATCTTTAGATGCTTGGCACACCATATACTAGCCTAATCAATAAGATTGTGTCATCAGAAACAACATACCTTCTCAAAAAGGTAACGAGATATAAGTGCTTCGAAATATATCTATATATACGGATAAAGAGAAAGAAATACCTTGACTCCAAGATTGAGTGTTTGTGGAAGACAATTAGACAGGTTAAAATCTATATATTTCGAAGCGGCCTGTAAAATGCTTCGGTTTAGCATGCACTGAGTAACATCCAAACATGTGAAATTCTCCCAAAAAGTCGAGCTCGCAGTTAAGGCGAAAACAACAATAACAACAATGAACACAAGTTATAGAGCTCTGAAATAGCATACAAGTTTCATTGTTAAGTAATTTGGCACTTCATTATCCCTAAATCTAGGGTTTATACATTGCATTTCCAAATGACAATCATCAACCAAATCAACTTCACATGCAAGTGATTCACTGTAATGAAGCTAAGCTAGCATGAATTCAATTGTAAGCAACAAACCGGAGCTGAAAGGATACTAGGAAGCAGTTCATGGCGGAAGCGTGGTCGGAATCGGAGAGGTTCTTGAGGTCTACACGTCCGAGATCGGTGAAGAGCTGAACACGATCTTCAACGGTCTGGTTCAATTGAAAGAGAAATCGATTGGGAATTTTTGAACCCTAGAACAAAATGACAGGGAAATTGACAAGTGAAAAAATGGAAACGAGATGAAGAAGAAGAAGAAGCTTGCCTCGGAGGAGCTGATTGCGGCGAGTATCGTCTGGAAATCGGTGGTGGAGCTTCCTTCCGCCATTTTCCACTGTGGATGCTACTCTCTCTCCCTCTTCCTTCCCTCTCTCTATCTGTCTGTGATATTTTGAATTTCGAGTGTGTGTTTTGTTCTCTTTGTTTGTCTCCAGGATTTTCCCGCCTTTTTCACCCACGCAAAAACTCGTGCTACTTATTTTCTCTTTTTATATTTTTTTCTATCACATTCTTCATATCTCAATATCACTCATTCATCTCTATTTCATTACTACCTCTCTAGGTTCGGATAATTAGGATAATGCATCAGTTCAAGGTAGAGAAAGCACAATAAGTGAAGGTTCAGCCGTTCAGATATCAGATATGGAATATATGAGACTCTGTCATGCTTCACCTGACTAACTGGAGTTTTTATATAGTTTTGTTGGTTGAACCACGTATATCATCGTTGAGGCAATTATGTTTGACTTGAGTGTGGTAAAGGTTATTATCTCCTTAACAGGTTGGTTCTTAAGAATCGAACTCTCAACCTCAAAAATTTAACCACTGCGATTGACATTTATTGTGTATTAATATATTCACTAATTAAATATAATAATACTAGTAAAAAATTATGTTCATTAAAAAATTAGTTAAATTGTCTAATAGAAGAAACTTCTTGAGTTACATAAACCTAACGGTTGTTTGTCGCATTGATAAAAAGAGATGGTCTGAACCTTTAGATTGAGAGTTCGATTCTCATGTCACTCTTGAGAAGGCATTTGATGTTTAACACACCCATGTCAGCTAGAACAATTTAAGTATGAATTATGATATATACACACATCTCCACTCATTTTCCACTTTATTTTCTATCTATTTCTCTTTTCTATATCAATCAAATCACCAATAACATCTTTACTTTCTCTCTCTTCTTCCACCTCTCCACACCTAAAAAATGAGGTGTGAAGATATATTCTTTAAGTATTAGCACACTAATAATAAGGTGTTGCAAATATTGGATCACCGATTTTGCTTGACCAAACTAAAAATCCATTTAAAAAAATCCCACTAGTATATAAGAAAAACTATAACCAACCCATATATTCCCACGATATCAGGTTCGGGTACCTATCTATCTATCTATTATAATATATGAATTGTGAAGCGCACAATATAGCGCCGACACGTCAGCGACACATAATACAGATTTTGCCACATCAATAAAAATCCAACGTGGATACCTCCAAATTCTTCCAATCCCTTCTACACTACTTTATGCATTCTTTTCGTTTCTTTTTCTTCGTTCCACTATCCTTTCTTCTCCTGTACATCCCTTTCTATGCAATCCAAAAGCCACCATATCATCACAATTTGCCACTAAAAAGCTCGCTCTTCATATCGCTTCACACAGCTCAAGCCAAAGCCACTCATCTAGCTCCTTTGTTCAGCGGCATAGCCACACTTACGCTCCTCGCTCCATCGCCTCAGATCAATTCCACTCCTTCGACATTCCTAGCCTGCCAAAAAAAAAATCTACACAAAATTACTGCTTATGTTTCTTTTCACTGTGATTGCGATTGCATGCTTGTCATCTTCCGTGGCTTGGTTAGTCGCTCTTTTTATTGCTAATAGTAATCCTGGTTCTTTTTTTTTGATTTGTTCTATTTTTAATTTCTCAATTAATTGGATTCCATATGTTAGCATATAGAAATTGAGGCTATTTGACCGATAGCAATTTCATTTTCTATGCAGCATGACTGTCTGTTTCAAAATTGTATAATATGGGTCATTACTTAATGTTACACCAATAGGACTATTATAATCCAACCAACGGAGCAGCTATTCCAATATGGGTGCCAGATTATGTTTTGGGGAGGTATGTCCTCAAGTACAAGTTAGGATGATGCAGATTACTTTATTTAAAATTTGATTGCTACATATACGATGAACAAAGGATCTATGGGTTGCATAATAATATTTCTATGGTTTAGAGCAATCATGGTAACTTGTATATATATAGTATATACCTGTATCAAGGAAACTAACACACAAAAATATCATAGAAGAATCAATAATTCTTAGATATGTAGTCACATGGCCAACATAAGGTAGTTAAAGGAAATACCATACTTTCTGAGTGAAGATTAGTATATACTACTTGATGATCTTAAGCGTTTTTATGCTCTACTATAGCTGAAATCTCTTTGCTACAAAAAATCCGTGACTGATTAAAACTGAAAGTACTAAGTATTTTCCTAATTTTCTATGCACCTCTGTTTTTAAAATCAGGTTTTCTAAAACTAATACCTAAAACTGTATACTATCTATCACATATTTATGATTCAAATCTGAACGTTACAAGAACAAATTCAAACAGAGTTAACACACTTATATATCTTAGAATAATCTGTTGACATTCACTTAAATGAATGCAAATTTCTTGGGATTCAAATTTGAACCTTATGAAAAGGATTCAAAATAGTCATCACATTGTAATGTGTATAAATGTACAAATTCAATTCACTTTCAATCCACATTTGCACCTTTCTCTTTGTTTGATGTTACACTACCATGAATAACAATCAATCTGTTGTGTTTGTTGTCCATGGATACATTTGCCCCCAATTTGAATATGACATTCATAGATTAAGGAGCAAGATAGAGAGAGGTTAAAGAGACGCATGAAGATGGTTGCCAAGAAACCAGATACATAAATTACGCATATGGTAGAGATGCTTCAATGTCTTGATGAGTTTAATGTCACTTTATATCTTGGTGTTATATTGTTAGCATATTTTTGTGATACATAAACTAACCTTCAATGAGAAAAGTCTTCCCTATACAAAGTTTTGTACAAATATTGGATTCTAGGTTCTACCTAACCTTCTATGTGAAGATTTCTCTTCATATTCCCTAATTATTACAGCAGATGAAACAATTAGAGCTTGTGGTTCAGACTTAAAAAACCAATAACAATTGTAAGAGTCAGCTCATGAAACTTTATCCTTACTCTCTTTAAAGTTGCATCCATCAACCTCTAAATTAACATTTTATTAGCGCCTGTTGATTAAATTTTTCTTGTGGATGGACTAAGTAACATTGGATGAATTATTGAACAAAACTTGTGCTGATGTTTATTCATTTTGTTTTTTCCAAGACTAATATAAGCTACCAATACCATTAATTTGTATGTATCTGTATCCATGAGGTATCTTCACTGGTTTTTGGCTGGAACCCCTTGACCCTCACATGCCCACATGTTTTGTCTATACAATTTGCATGTGTGTTATAACCGGTAACTGTATGGTATAATCAATATTTCAGGTGGTTGTAATCTGAAATTTCCCATGACAGAATGCTGACATCGGCAGAGCCAAGACAACATGCATCATTTGATGAAGAACAAATTTTGATTCAAACCTTGAGGACAAACACATCTAAGAGAACCAAAGTTAGCAATACAAACACCACAAGGAAGCCAAAAGGAATAACAAGACAATAAAAAATAGAAAGAGCAATTCCATGCGTAGCTTATATTTCATTTCCTGCACTTTACATCATGTATTTCACTATTTTATTTCTAAACCAAAAGCTTAGCTTATTTACATCATGGTCAAATAATGGTTACCTTAGATTTGACAATAACCACTCATGTGTGAATTGGAAAAAAAAACCACCACTAATGCATAAGATGTAATAGTAATACTTAAACTCCACTAATGCTCGAAATGTAGTGAACCACTTTGTATGTCTTAACAACTACTAACACTATAACAAAAATTTATACACAAATACACTACATATTTAGTCAGTCTTATTCACCTGCGCGTTTATGTGTGAATTGGAAAGAAAAACCACCACTAATGCATAAGATGTAATAGTAATACTTAAACTTCACCAATACTCGAAATGTAGTGAACCACTTTGTGTCTTAACAACTACCAATATTATAAGAAAAATTTATACACAAATACACTATATATTAAATCAGTCGTATTCACCCGCGCAACGCGCGGGTTGTAGTCTAGTTATAATAACAATCCGGAAAACCAGTTACTAATCACTCTCATTTCACTCAATTCTTAATCTATCTTTATTTATTAGCTAATATGAATGTCAGAACGTGTAAAAAAGTTAATATAAACAAGTTAAGAAAATAAGCTCAAAATAACGTATATCATAAACTTTTTTTTTGTTTCCCAATATACACTACAATCGGCGGCCATGAGACTAATTTTTCGAGACTCGGAAATCACATTAAGTGAATAGGGTCTCTCCCAACAAATGTTTCTTCGTACTTGATATATCATGAACTCTATCAAACTATTTAATAAATGATCATGCTATAAATTTCTTTTTTTTTTTGAAATGGATCATGCTATAAAATAAACTTAAATATATTTGGACAAACCAAAGTTAAGGCTAAGACATTCCCTTGTTTTTCTGAAATGTCCATACCATAATCCATTCCGCGCCATTTTAAGGAAATATTGTTCTCCGACATCTCCGTTGGAAACTCCGATCCTCATGGAACGTTTTCCTCTCTCTCAACCATCGCCTCTCAATCAATCAAACAAACCCCTCTTTCTCTTTCTCTTATCAACAAAACCAAAACTCCAACCCCCATTTTTCTCTTTTGGGTTCTTCCAACCTCACCCCAAAACCTCCTTGCATTCATTCTCTCAATCTTCCTTCCCAGCTCAAATTCACCTTCAGTTTATGGACAAACGAACAGGTACCACCCCATTTTTGAAACATCACTTCTTTCATGGCATTTCTGGTTTAATATCAAATATGGTTCATTTCTGAAAATGGGTTTCATTTGATTCCTCTTTGTTCACTTTGTATTGCTTTGATCATGTCCCTATTTTCGCAGGGTCGATATTCTTAACTTCCTTTGTGGAATTTGGGTGCTAGTTCATTTTTAGGACCATGCATACAAGAAATAGCTTGTGATGGTGGTGATAAGAATAATATATCAATTGTGGTGGTGACTGGTGACATTTCCTGTTCCTCCTATGATTGTTAATGGACTGATTTTTTAGAATGCGCGGGAAATTCGTTGGTTCTCCATGTTGTTAATGGTGGAGAAACTAAGTTTCTCTGCCGATTTTCAATTTTGTTTGAGGGATTTTGTCATTATTTCAGCTTGATAATATGATTATTAAGAATGGCGCAAATGGCATATTTGAAATTGTTCAGAGTTTGAGGTTTGGCAGTTCTTTATGTTAGATAAGTTGTTATCTGGAAAATAAGCTTTGAAGTGACAGGATAAAGGGTTTATTTAGGAGAAAACGTAAGCACCGGATTGATGTGGGTAGGTGTCGAGAATTCAATGCTCTAGTGCAAAAGATGGTATTGTGGAGCTAACTATATCATCTTCCACCATGAGTAATGAGGATCCTGGAATTTCAGGCAGGCAATATAAAGATACTGTGATTTTTGGGTTTACTGACAGAATCCCTTCAGATGATGAAACAGACAATATATGTCTACAGACGGGTGAAGAATTTTCTGCTGAGTTCTTACGTGATCGGGTTGCTTTAACGAGATTTCCTGTCATAACTGATGCAGACCAGCAGCGCCTGCCAAACAGATTGGACTTTAATGTTAATAATAACAACTACCAGATGGTCTATGAGGATCTAAAGCATGTTCTTGGGCTAAGTAGAGAAAATTCTGATAGTAACCCGGATTTGTTAGAGACTGGTTTGGCCAGAGGATATGGTGCTGAGATTGACAACAGGGCTTATCCTAATAATTTGAGCAGATACCACTGGGAACATGGTGGTGTCGGACAGACATCAGGTACATTTTCTAGACAATTATCAAGTAAGTTTTCTGACGGATCTAGTTGTGATCAAGTTACTCCAGGACCAAATGCTCCTATTTACGCCATGGAGTCTCCTCATTCATGCCATCCTCACGGATCATTATTCTCAGAAGGTTCTTTCTATAAGAAGATAAAGTTTCTTTGTAGTTCTGGAGGTAGAATACTGCCAAGGCCAAATGATGGGAAACTCAGATATGTAGGTGGAGAGACACGGATTATATCAATCAGAAAGAACATCACATGGGAGGAGCTTATGACAAAGACTTCTGCTATATGTGATCAAACTCACATTATCAAATACCAGCTTCCTGGAGAGGATCTTGATGCTCTTATTTCTGTTTGTTCTGATGAGGATCTTCATCATATGATTGAGGAATATGAAGAGCTTGAAAGAGCTGGAGGCTCTCAACGACTGAGGATTTTTCTCATACTTGCAAATGAATCTGAGAGTCCAATCTCTAATGATGCAAGAGTCAATCCACCAAGTGATGCTGATTATCATTATTTTGTTGCTGTTAATGGTATGCTGGATCCAAGTCCACGAAAGAACCTTAGTGGTCTAAATTTGGCAAGCCATACAACCCAGTTTGGAAATAACTCTGATTACAACAGTCCACATTTCCATAGGGACTCATCCACATCTTCATTTGCTTCGGAGGCAAAGGACAACCCGACCTCTCCAAATTTGGTAGGAAAACTCTCAAAACGCCGTCCTCATTTGTTAACAGCACTGAAGGTAGCGGCCAATTCATTTAATCAAACACCTCCTTTATCTCCCATTTCTGTACAGCCGAAAGATTCTAAAATTTCTAATGTACAGCCTAAAGATCCAAAAATTTATAATGTACAGTTATTTAGGGACCAACCATATAATGTTGTTAACGAAAGCATTAGTCCCTTTGTTACGGAAAAAGATCCGCGTGAGAACTCTTTGTTTGTAGAGAATACCAGTTATGTTGATCCAATTGTGTATTATAACAGTCCTTCTCAAGGGTCTCCACGCGTGAATTACCATCCCAGTAATCAATACGTACTGGAGTCTGACCAAGTCAGGAAGCCTAGTGATGATTTTCATTTTCACAGACGAAACAACAGTAAAGATTTTGTCTCGCCTGCAATTTGTAGTCAAACTGATATGATATTTGAGAGACCTTTAGGCACCAATGAAGGTTCATACCATTTTAACAAGATTGTTTCTCATCCTCACGATCGATCGAGTTTATTCTCAGTATCTGATGGTAGAGAGGGATCTCAGTACAGAATATTGCATGCACTTTCTGACCCAATACTTGAGGAGAATGACGAGAACTATAAAGTTCGCATGCCATTTCCCCCTAATGCTGAGAGAGACAAAATGTCATCATGGGAAACTTCAAGTTCTTTGGAAGAATGTTCAATACAGCCAGGAGAGATAGCTAATAGGAAAGAGCATGTGGCTCAGTATCAAAACTTTCCCACTTTTGGAATGGCCGATAGTTTCCACAGAGTGTCAGAGATTGGTAAAGAGAACATGCAGCGTGCAGATAAAAGCACTAATTGGTTTGATGAAAAACTTGGACCAATGTCACAAGACAAAAATTTACAGTATATCTACTATCCACATGGTGTCTGCTCATCTTCACCAGATTTACAGAGTGATGAATGCAATGTGTCTGCTGGACCATATAACTCTTCGGAGTCCACAAGCAACATGACAGAGCAATCACATGGTCTACCATTAGATGTAATTTCTTCTCAGTTTTCCATGAGGAGCCAAAATTCATCAACACATCACCGATATTCTATGTCAGAGCCAAAAGACAGTCAACCACTTCACCCTGGCTCTTCTGAGTTACAACCTGTTGAGTCCCAAACTGAAATAGAGTCCATGCCACCTGTCTCAGTAAGTATCCCTTTTGAATCTATCAAATCAACAGTGAGATTGCATATAATAATCTTAACATTTGCATATTGCAATTCAGTACACAGACTTGGTTCATTCTTCATCGAGAGACGTTATCCTTGATGAGGATCATGCATGCCACCTGTACCAAAAGGAAGAAAGCACAGTCATTAACAAACAATCTTCTAAATACATTGATGAATTGTGTGTCAACAAGCCAGAACCGGTAGCTGCTGTCAAAGGGCCAATTGATTATATTACGTCAGGTATCCAGTCACGCTTACGAGTCTCAAATTTAGATGAAGAGGATGAAGTTGAACTAACATCTCCTGAGAGGGAAGAGGTAGAGTGTTTTAATCCAGAATCTGAAAGGAAGGTCAGAATCTGCAGATGAAATTGCTATTTATGGTTCATGATAACTGATTATATAACTGACACGAGGTTCTTGTCTATAATGATAGCTTGCAAAAGCTGATAGTGGAAACTTCTACACCCCTACCGGTGATACAGAAACTGTTGAAACAGAGGTTGATATTAATGGTTTACAGGTACGAACCTGTACACTTTGGTAGATTGATGCATATTATTATTTCAACCTTCAATATTATCATGAACCCTTAAATTTAATTTAATATTAAGCAAAATTTCTTAGGTTGACAAAATTGGCTTGTCAAGGTTGTGAGAGAGAGGATTGGATGTGATTATTTGAACTGAAGGCAGGCTGGCTGATTCAGCTTGCAAATTTTTGTGGTGAACTATGTTTTCTTGAATGGTTTGTTTGAAGGTGTATAATTACATTCTTTGGAATAATATTCCAATTTCCAAGTAATGATAAAAAAAACATAGTTTGGTTAATTTTTAGGAATTTAAAATCAAATGGTGAAAGAAAGAAGTGGGAATGGAAGTTATATTTACAATAGAACTTCCATTCAAATGCATGAGAAAATGGATTCCCACCCCTCAAGTTTCAATAATACCTTGGAAGTTAAAAATAAAAACTTGTACCAATCATGGGAATATCAGAATATCATGTTTGTAAACTTAGTTAATTTCATACTACATTCGTTTTCACAACAATCTACAGAGAGTTTACTCCTTTTATATTCTCTGTCATCCTACAAAGTTTATGTACTTCCAACTTCCATGCAATTTTGTCATGTTCAAATTTAAAATCAGATTTCTTATTTTTATATCAACTTTTTAAATATATATTAATTTTCCCATATCTCGTACCTGTATATTTACATACCTGTATCTTAAATGTTTGAATATCACCATATCCTGGGGTACTGGTGTCCATGCAACATATTTTGATTTTGAATATTAATGTCATTCTTTGGTAATGAGCAATCCAGATAGGCCTAATTGCACCTGTAATCTTATCTTTCCTCCAGTTTTCATCTGCTCTTTTTTCTTAGTTTGCCTTTCTTTAATTTGTTTTAATAGAAAGATTAGAAGAAGGAAGATCAACGCATTTCTGTTTTAACCAAATGCTTCATGTGTCCAGATTATTGAGAATGGTGATCTTGAAGAACAACAAGAGTTAGGATCTGGAACCTTTGGAACTGTTTATCATGGAAAGTGGAGGGGAACAGATGTTGCTATTAAAAGAATAAAAAGTAGTTGTTTCGCTGGCAGATTGTCAGAGCAAGAGCGGTTGGTAAGTCCATAAACTATAAGCAAGTTGAATTTGCATGTATACTGATTTGGTTTTCCTCTCGATCTTATATTTATATCATTACTTGTAAAGATGTTATGGATAAGTGCTTCCATGGTGAATGAAGAATTAAATTTCATTCACTTGGAAATTTTCACTTTTACAGGCCTTTAACATATTTTCACATCAAAACCTCTTGTTTGACAATGTTTCTTAGTTATATGATTACTGGATCTGTTTCATCAGACTAAAGATTTTTGGAGAGAGGCACGGATTCTGTCAACCCTTCACCATCCAAATGTGGTGGCATTTTATGGGGTAGTTCCTGATGGCCCAGGTGGAACGCTGGCAACTGTAACAGAATACATGGTGCATGGATCACTAAGGAATGTTCTCTTGAAGAAGGACAGGTAAGCTAGCTCAAATATCTAACTTGCAAACTGTTAACTAGATTTAAAGTCTATACTCTTACTAGATTAAACTTCTTGCAGAGTGCTTGACCGCCGTAAAAGGCTTATGATTGCAATGGATGCAGCCTTTGGCATGGAGTATTTGCATTTGAAAAATATTGTTCATTTTGATTTGAAGTGTGATAATTTACTTGTCAATCTGGGCGATCCTGAACGACCTGTATGTAAGGTACTTTGTAGCAGAAACAAGAATCTAATTCTTTTTTCCTGACTTCTGAGATTTTAAATAAGTCATGCTCATAGACATTTGATGCCATGCCAAATTAAAAAAGAAGTTTGCAACTTCTGGAGCAATTTGTTTTTTATATGATTTCTTGAATATGCAGCAATTTATAAAGTTTTTCCAATTATCTATACAAAGTTAATCACACTTGATATCCAGCTCCATACTAACAATTAGCTTTTCTTTTTTTGGGTTTTACCTGTTTAGTATTTTTTTTTCTTTTCAGGATACTCTTTCCTCATTTTTTCTTTAGGAACAATGTTGTTTAAAGAAAACGATTGGACTGACCTTCTTGGTGGATGTCTGATCTATAGGTTGGAGATTTTGGCTTATCAAGAATTAAACGCAACACGCTTGTTTCTGGTGGTGTCAGAGGAACCCTTCCATGGATGGCACCAGAATTACTAGATGGTAACAGTTCAAGGGTGTCTGAGAAGGTTAGGATGTTCACCTGTCTATCTATCTTCTTTTCTATAATTTTGACCAAGCACTTTCTGGTGGATGGAGCTACCCTTCTCCTGGAGAATGTAATTGAGTGTACCTATCTATTTTCATCTTCTGTAGGTTGATATTTTCTCATTTGGCATTGCAATGTGGGAAATCTTGACTGGGGAAGAACCTTATGCTAATATGCACTGTGGTGCTATCATAGGTAAGGTTTTGTTATGTATAATTTAAACTAGGCCTTTCTATTGTCTTTTCTTTATGAATGTGTAGATCACTCATTAGTTATTAGAGGCTTCTATAGTGTATTTTGCCCCTTAACCTTATTAAGTGCAGCTTGTTGTAGCACTCAAAAAGGTTTTTATTTGCTTGCCATTCCAAACAGTAACAGAATTGTGATGCATCTTGAAGAATTTTCCATGCTTAACATTTGCAAATATTAAATCAAACCAGTAACAGAATTGTGATATAAATAGTAAATCAAACCAGTTACAAAATAGGTTATAGGTTGGTATAAACACTTATTCGTGAACTAATCTTAGCAGGTTATGAAAATAAGCTCAAAACAACTTATGGGTAGGTCATAAGCCATTTACATAAACTCTGTCAAACACTTGCATAGGCACTTATGCTATAAGATAAACTCAAATAAGCTCTTCCAAACAGGGTATTGATGTGCAAACTTAGCTAATAGTAGAACAGTATTATTCTGTTCTAAGAGAAAAATATCACCATGCCAATGAACTAGTATAAATTCCAGGACTTAAATTCTTTCACTAAACTTAATAAACTTGATCACGCATGTCACTTATGCATTTCTACCTTAGGTGTGGTATGTTTTTCCAAATTCTCATACTTCATCTTTGAACATTTGTATTCTTATCACTGAACAAATATTGTCTAGTGAAGCTTTGTTTAAATTCTAATGAAGAGTTTGTTTACTACTAATTAGGAGGTATTGTCAATAATACGCTCAGGCCTCCAATCCCAAAACGCTGTGATTCTGAGTGGAAAAAGTTGATGGAAGAGTGCTGGAGTCCTGATCCTGCAGCCAGGCCAACCTTCACAGAAGTTAGAGATAGACTTCGCAACATGTCAGCTGCACTGCAGAAAAAGAGACCCCATATTGGAAATCGATGAGACTTCTACATTTTCCTTGTATATGAATGCAAATACGAAAGAAAGATGGAAAAATTGTTTAAATTTGTTAGTATTGTTGTATAGAAACCATTAGTGTATATAAAAGTTGTTCACCTAAAGTCCCTATTCATATTTTACCTATTCTTAATGTTTCTAAAACCAAATTGGTCATGAAATTAGTGAAAGTATTGAACTGGTTTAACTGTAATCAAATTATGGTAGATTTTTGTACCAAAAAATTATGGTAGATTTGATAATTAATAAAACTTTTGATTGAATTTGTCAAATACATATTTCATTATAAGTTATTAAGCGCAATAACTTTGATAAGAGTTAATCCAAGAGTAACTTGATCTGTCCTCTTATATTATACATCTAAAGTTTAAAGTTAAAGAGTTTGCCTAATATCAACCTCTAAAAGAAAAGTTCAAGTCTAGACCCTCATATTTTATCGGCTCAGCCCACCACAACTCCCCTTGAAGAAACCTGCATTATCTCCCCTTATGGTGGCCTCGATTTGGAACCTCCATCACTGCTAATTTGGAACTTCCATCAAAGTCGTTGCGAGCTCCATCTCGCGGAATAATCGCCCAAACCTCCAAAATACAAAACTCCACCACATGCAAAACCTCTCCTCTCGATATTGGTCTCCAAACAATCGTTCCACCTAACTCGCGGCCAAACCTAACCACATTGGTCCACCACTCATCGGAACCTAGCCACCCACTCCAACCACGAGCCACCGCAAACCTCCCTCCCCCGTGGTCCAGCAAGGTAGCCTCCACCGTTGAAACACATTATGTCTCCCTCTACTCTACTCATCTTGATTGCTAGAATAAGGTCCAAAATTGACACTATATATTTTTTAACTAAAGTCCACATTAGGTGTACACTATAAAGTTAAATATTGTAAAATTGACCATAGAAATAATATTACCTAATTTTTTTTTTTCCAATCAAAATGACTAAATGATGAGCATAAATATGCTAGTAAATACTTCCTCCTTGCTCTTAATACAAAATAGTTTTGAATCTTAATCGAAAACGAAACCCCTTTCCCTTTCCCGGGAAAATTTTCACACTGGAACAAACAACTATCAGAAAGCAAAGAACAACAAATTGAAGAAACCCCGTGATTTCATTCACTCATTTGCAATGAACTCAAACTCAAAGCCGAAACCAAAGCAACCCTCGCCGATTAGGGTTTTCGGGCAACGATCCGTTGCTTCAACCTTCCACTCAATCAAGTAAGTCAAAATCAAAACAATCTCCATTTGATTCCTCATCTTGAAAAATCTCCATTGCATTTTCTGATGATTCCTCTTGTTCGAACCAGCGCTCGCGATTCTGAACCAGCTGTCAGAAATCAAGCTTCACGCAAGAACGATTCCGCGCGTGCTTCGCTCTCGCACTTCCTCGATCGCAAGCTCCCAAAATCTCCCCTACCTCCTCAAACTGTTCCGGTAATTTCATCATCACATTCCTCTCAAACTCAAATTTAGGAAATTAATTTCGTTTTTAATAGTTGATGCTCTTATAGATGCAGAAAATTTCAAGAAAAGGGGGGATTTAAGGTATTTAGGGTTTGTTAAAGGTAAACAAGTGCTTAATGAGTGTTTTTCTGAACTTGTGTATTCTAGGTTAAAAAAGGGGGAAATTTATGTTTTGATTTTTATTTATCAATTATCATTCAGTTCAAAAGCACATTGTTTTATGGAACTCTCTGGATTTTTTTAATTAGAGGAAATCGACGCCCTTTGCATCGCCTTTGGGTTTAAGAATACCTTTGGGTGAGCATTCTGGGAATGTCAAGCAACATGAAGGAGAGAGAAATGGTGCCGGTGACGACGATAAGGTCATTTTTGAAAGGTTCAAACATACTGGAGAAGAAGAAGAGAAGGAAGGGGGAGGAGAAGACTTGGTTAGTCCATTTGGTGTTGATGAGATGGAAAATCCAGTGGTAGATGATATTCAAGAATTGAGGAAAAGGAAAAACCCTTTTGAAGGTTTTGTTTCCTATCCTATCATATTTAAGCTTGTGTTCTTAAAGTTGAATTTTTAGTATTTAATTTGTTGTTTATTGTTCTACCTGGAAATTGCAAACATGTTAAGGCAAATAGTCAAAGTAAAAAGTATTATTGCCATAAAATTTCTTGACTAATCAATCCACATTAGCTTCTTTGTTTGTTAATGTCAGAGAAATGTCTGCAGTTCAAAGTGTATTTGGTTATGTAGTTGAGACTTGAGAGCCCCCTAATCACTTATAGGGAAAAACTATAAAATGACTTATAGGGCTGTCGTGCTTTAGATTATGTGTCCACTTCCAGCTAAACACGCTATCGTTCTATTTTGCTTACTTCTTGTAAAATTATTTTGCATTGACAACATCTTCAAATCATATTTGAATGACTTCAGATTTTTGAGTTTTTTCAGCCTGACCAGATACTTGGGCTCTGATGAGAACTCTACTATGAATTTACTGTTATTTGATCATTGATGTGAATGTGATAGAATGCCTGAAAAAAATCCATGAAGCCATTTCATACAGAGTTTGAGATTGAATGGACAGAAATTAAATGGACTAGATAAATAGTTACTACCTTTAGCTGTTTGCAACCCTTTAGAAAACTGGCGACATAAAGATGACCATAAGGTTTTCAATTGAACAATCAAATAGTTGTTGAACTCTAGATGATTTCATAAAGATATGCTAGTCCTTTTCTTTGAAGGGTTTTCCTTTTTCATTTAATAGCATTTTTTGTTTCCTTTTCGGGTCTTCTTTGTTCTGTATGTTAATAGGTGGAAATGAAAACCAAAATGCCCAAAAGCATGTGGTAGTTCTTGGGGGTGAATCAAAGTTGAAGCCAAAAGGACAGATGGGAAAAGATTCTAGCAACAAGAAGCCAAGACCTCTCTATAATCACTGTATGATTTAATTGTGTACATAAATTTAGTTATAGAGAATGAGTTGGAAATTTGTTATAGACCTCATTACTATTTGTGTTTTTGATGAGCAGATGCAAATGGTCGCGGCTGGTGGGACCACGATATGGAAGGTGTTGATAATGAGGCATTAGGCTTCACTGAAGTATGGGAGGGGGTGGGATCTACCACACTTGGAGGTATAGTGGATTGGCATTGATTGACATTTTATATGTTGTATGTGTATGATTATGAAAAGAAGTTTGTTTTTAATGTAGCTTAGCTTAGCTTTGAGATGAACACAATCCTAAACTCATTTTATTCTAATTAGTTTACTCCCAATCATAGCGTGAGGACTAAAACCAGGCCTGAGGGATGGTAAGGCGTGTATTGTGTATATGATAAGATGTTCCTAAACTCATTGTATGATAAGACGTATACATTTCACATAAGACTTCACTAGACACAGATTTCTCCGCCTTCGGTTAAAACTACAATCGGGAATTTTAAAACTTTCAGGGATCTAGATGCAATTTTGCTCTGGCGAAGAACTAAATTCGGCCAATGATAGATAAAAGGAATCACTCATTATAATCAAGTTAGAAGAGATTCGTGGGATATAATATTGTAAAGGCATAAACATGTAGGAAGTCCCTATAAACTCATTTGGTTTTTGTCCCTACATTTTGATTTTGTTGGTTTTAGCTCAAAAGTAGTTAAGTGCAAAGAAATATTATGGTTTTAGTCCATGTCGTTAACATCCATTACAAAATATTAGACATGGCTAATGGAGATACATGTGGTTGTTGACACATCATCAGTTAATCATAAATGGTATCCTACATAACTTTTTATCCTTTGTGGCACTAAATAAAAAAAAACCTACTTTTCCTTATTGCTTTTAGTCCCTCAAATTTTCATTCTTCATCTTTCCTACACAGACATCACCATTCTTCATCTTTATCTTTCCCCTTCATCTTCTGCATTAGAAGAGAGAAGATCTAGAAACATCATCATTTTCAGAAGCAAAAACAAAACCTAGGAACACATAAAAGAGGGAGGAAGAAGACAATGAAGCAGAGGAAATTGAAAAATTACTCATCTTCCTTTTATAGTTTTATTCGCCCCTTCTCCTCCACACCCTCGACCCTTCTTCCACCACCACCATCGCCACCCTAATCATCAAACCTTCTTCCACCACATATCCACCCTCATTTGTCAATCATCACACACCACAGACCCTCATTCAAAGCATGATTGCACCACCTACTACGCTGACTTTCCCCATTGTCTCCCCTCCCTACTCCAACATCGTGCCCCCCCTAACTACTCTTGAACCCATCTCCTCGATCGGGGCTTCATGGAGGACATTCGCTTTGTCTACGTCTTTGATTGCAACCATTTCAACGTCGCATACTTGGTCACCCACAGGTCATCAAGGAGAAGTTTGCATACCAATCCATCACCACTCGCAAGCTACCAAATTCAATTACATCCACTCGACACTCTTTAGAGTTACTTATTTTGGTTGTTTAACACTATTTATGTGGGTCCAAAATGAGTCCAAAATGTCATATATGAAGTTATCAACTCATAAGTAAATGATGCAATTTCTACTTCAATGATGGTCCTGAATTCATTCTATAAGCAACTCATATATTTAAATTTTCTATTTCTACTTAATGTAGTGAGAATGAAATGTTAGTGCAAAGAAAGTTTTTTTAATCAAAAAGCACTTAAGAACCGCCTAAACATTCATCGCTTGCAGAAGCAATCATTGCTTAATTTTAAGTAACAAACAACTCCACGTAAACGTGCTCCAATGTGGAGAAAAAATAAGCAACTTTGCTTAGTCTTGCCTTAAAAACTTGTATAAGAACTCTTGCTCTTTAGTGTGCGGTTTAATTTCAATTGAATTTAACGTAGATCACGTTGAAGCCAACATGTCAAAATTTGAGTTCTCCAATCCTCCTTAAACTCAACATGATAAATTTTAGTTTCTTTTTAGTGCATTGAAATACGTGAAATTATTGACGTCAAAATGACCTAACGTAGTACACCATCCGATCAATATTATATGTAAAAAAATAACATTTTAGATTCATTGAATATAGACTAGATACATTATTTATTGAATGAATTTAAAAACTTGTTTTTTGCTGACTAGAGGGTGTAGTAATTAAACACGTAGACGGCCGACTCACGATCATAATTGACCCATAATTTAACGATCCAGATATATTCAACATTAAAATGGACGGTCGAGATAATTTAACAGCAATAACCTACCAAATTAAGCAGTCCAAGGTTGAAGAAGAAGACAACAACAACCAACTTGTTCCTTGTCCTCTACGGGGATTACAACCTGGATTTTCACTTGGTGTGTGTCGACATGTCGTAGATTCCTACCATTTCGGATTCTTCTGCATTAAACTCATGGTCACAAAAAATCCTACCAAATCATTTCAGTACCACCCAAATATTCAGATCCTCAAAAATCTTCAACAGAGGGATAAGAAGTCGATGACGCTGTGACAGAGCCATTCAAGGAGGGGAATTTCGGTTTCAAAAACCCTGTTTCTCTCTTCCCAGAAAAGATAATGCTGCAGAAACTGTGCTTGATGACTTCTCATGGTTGCCCTCCTGGGCTTGCTTTGCAGCAAGAACTTGCCATGATGGGCAGCATCATGAAGGTGACAATTTGGTTTATTATTCATTGAGTTTAATTGCTTGATACCATCTGTGTTTTCATGTCAACAATTGTGTATGCAGCATTTTTGTAATTGACTAACTTAGTTTCTGTTCTTGAATTATTTGTTTAATACAGGCTTGTCAATGTCAACCACTATTGCCTTCTCCTTTACCAAAGCCAGAGATTTTGAGATATCAGTCTCCTAGTCTTAGGCTAAATCCATATGAGACAAGGATGATGCAAGATGAGTGGTTTAGCTGGAATCCGTTTGTTAATCTTGACATGTCAACTCTGAGGCCTGTGTTTCCTGTTATCCAAGGTGTGCAGGCAGTTCATTGAGTTATATATTTGATTTACCAATTTGATGTTAACTCCGTATTTACAGTGTTATGTGATTTTTTGTGCACTTTCATGTATTAGTAGAATATTTGAAAGGTTCAGGTAGCAGTGCTCTCTACCGTCAGCCCGCCCTATCTTGTGTTGTGTTACTTTCAGTAATCTATTGTTTTCTTATAGACTAAGTTTAAATTTCGAATTCGACAAGCTCTGAGCTAACACAGAGCATGTTCTATTTAGGAATAGTAACTAATAATCCTGCAAATGCAGTTACAGTTTTGTGACAAAGTGGCTTGTATTCAAGTATGGGTTTCATGGCCTGACACATGGCCCTGCCTGAAAATCACGCGTTGCAAGTGGACGAGGAATTTCAATGCACCCCTCACAGTGTGGATTAATATTGATATTTGTAAATCAGTAGTTAGATCACAGACTGTACAAAACATTAGCAAGTGTGAAGATTTTAGTTTATTTGGATATGGATTTGAGAGTTGAGAAAATACTCTTTGTAATCTTCATTGATCGTTTTAGAATCTCTATATTTTGTTACAGCTAGCTGTAGGTCAAACCATGTTGTTTTTTATTTTTATGAGCACTATGGTGTAGTAAGCACAAGTTATTCTAAGAATACCAGTCAAGATGCCAGTGACTTGCTTTAAATTAAGAGGGACAAGCTGAGGCCTGCATAGAGGATTACCTCCATGCTCTAAGGAAGCTACTCACTAGCATCTTAAGCACAAAGTACTTCTTAGGGAGAGATGACCATCAAGCAAGACTACAAACTAAAGGAGACATTGGACCTCATCTTTATGGATCATTGGATGTGCTCCTGGTTACAATATTTTCTTCATTGTGTGTTATATTGGTGAAATGTTAAACCCAACGACCAAAAGATTATGGTAATACCTAATCAATGAAGGTTTCTTTTCTCTCTTAGGTATGATGTGTTGCTAGTTGCTAGATGGTAGATTTGATTATTGAGCCTGCATTTACTGCTGAGAACCCTGAGATGAATGTTCAAGATGATGTATGCTGCTAAATCCTATGGTTTTCTGTTATGACTTATGTGTCTTACTCTAAGTTGTTTCACTTATCTTTGGTTGCAGAAACCTTTCCAAGAACAGTACTTTTCAGCCTTGGCGTCGTTAAACAATTCAATGAGCATGATCAATTTTTGCAGTCTATCACATCTGACACTGCTGAAGCAGGGCTAGGAGGAGCACATATAGATTTGTTGTCTAACCTGATGGATTTGCAATTGTCAGGCATTGATGAACGTCAACAACTATTTCCATCTCTTGTCTACCCAAATAGCAAATTGTACATCTCAAAGCCTTTGCTAGATATTTTTCAAAGTTCTGCCTTTAGTTCAAAGATTACCGTTCATCCAGATGGTCAAGTCACATTCATGGGTACAACAATTGAGATGAAAAATCTACTTTCTTTAGTTGCTGAGTCCTATTCATCAGAATGCACGATGCATATGGGTGAAAAACGGTCTATGGTTATTCCATACTTCACTAGGTACAAATATGTCTACCTGTTTAAGCTTCTATTGATCACATGAAAGTCTAACTGTTTGGGTTAACTCAAATCACTATTTCATGGTATAACAGAATAATCAGCAAATTTTCTTTGTTAGAACTGTTAATCCACTGATTGACATCATTTTTAATTATATTTCACTGTCAAAGTTAAAAGCTTGTCCAAGATATGTTTCTAAATGTGTTTCTTTTCTACTATACTGCGATATACTGGAGTCTTTGCAATCTGCATGATAAAACCTTAAACCTTGTTGAGTTTATTGGTTAAAACGTTTAACTTTTTTGGTTTAAACCACAAGTATCTTCCCCTGAGGCAATCTCTTGAATTGATTCTTTAATAAGCTCTTGATATTGCTATTATAAACTTCTGTTATAGATATTATTACCTTTTGGATCCACATTGTTAACCAGCTATTTTTGTTAGTTATGTATCAAGTAACTGACGTTTGCTGACAATCTATACGGACAGGCTAAAGATCAAGAAAGTAGAGGCCAGAAGTCTTTCCTCGACATTGGATATTAATTCTACATTGGCTGTTCCTTTAAGGAGGTATGAAAAATATGCTTTCCGCGACAAATGGCCTCTCTCCTTACTCTGGGATATGCAAAATATGCTTTTCTAGGAAGTTATATTTATTCAAAAAATCGTTCACAATCATTCTATCATTTCTGGTCTGAGGACTTTTCTTAAATTTATCTAATGATGTGTTATATTTATGCCCTAAAGAAATATATTTAAAATCAATGTTTTTCTCTTGCTTTGCAGTCCTCAGAAGGTCAAAGTCAAGCAGTCACAAAAGAAGAACAATAAAGTAGCCAGGGAGAGGGATCTCTACAAGAAGAACTACGTACATGCATGTGAGAGCCTTCTGTTCTTGATGGTTGACAAGAGGCAAAATCGGAAAACAGCAATTCTCTCACTGAAGAAATCTGGTCCCGAGCTTCCTGACCTCCTCACGCAATTTTCTGCCGGCATTGCCGGTACCGGCCTTGCTGTCCTGCTAACTGTGGTCTGTAAGCTAGCTACCGGAAGGGTTCCCTTTTGCACGTCTAAGCTCTTCAGCACAGGGTTTGGGTTTGGGCTGGTTTGGCTTTCTTGGGCAGTAAACAAGCTAAGGGATACAATTGTAAACATAAGCAAGAATGCTGGGAAGATAGGACTGAAAGATGAAGAAATGATTCAAAAGGTGGATAACAACATAAGAGAAGTTTACTTCAGAGCCGCAGCATTGCTTGCAGTGGCAGTGCTAAGGCTTGCTTGAGTGGTACTGTCTCTGAAGATTTGATCATGCACAGTTCGAAAAACTGAAAGTGCCATAGGCCTAAAGCTGATCCGCGATGCAAGAACTGTTATATCTTATTTGTTGGTGAAGTGATAGCAAAGCAGAGTAATCTCGGTTTCATAGCAGTTGAACCTTTACTTGATCTTCTGAAGCACAAGATTGTGGACGTTTTGCCTTGATCATCACTACGGTATGGTTATCGTGTAGTTTCAATTATCCAAGCAAGTAACATAATAATTTTCTCAGTGTTTTTGTGGTAAGATAAATTGTAAAGTGTAATATAAAATTTTGCAATGGAATGAACTGACCGATTTGGTGAAACTGTTCAGGTTTTCCTTTCCTCAGAAGCCAGATATGATAATATCCTGCATGAATTATTACTGCAACAAGATTTCAGTTCCTGCAAATCTGCAATCATATTCTAACAAAGTCATAATTATTGAATATGTGCATAGTTAAATGAGGGGATAGTAGAAGAAACATAATTTATGCCACTAGACTAATACACTGAATAAGCATGAATTTAGTGATTTACCCAGAAAGAGACATCTTATAAATACCAGGTAGATGCATTGAGGTATGCTGTAATGCCCAGTGCCCATTAATTTTCATCAGAAAAAGCAGTAATCTTCTAAGATAAGATATGCAACTAAAGCATAAAAAAAAGAATCCAATGTTTTGTTTTCAAGGTGCTTTTGTTAGAAACTAACATTTTTCCTCTCCGGTTCTTAACATTGGAATTACATTTTGACAAACAAAAATGCTAGTAACATACTCTTCAAAACAATCTATGTGATCTTTTTTTAAAGTCAAACACATTTTTTATTGAGTGGGAGAAAAATATATCCAGTATTTTGAAAATAGATCAATTATAAAGCATGTTTGTGTTTAAGAGCGTGTTCAAAAGAGCATGTTGCCAATTCTCCTCTTTTGACTAATGGGAATACAAACACTCAAAATATTAATTTGGCTCATGTAAAACTACATGAAGTAACATCAAATTTTAAAAATCCGCACGGATTTACTCACTAGATAAACCCTTTGCTGAGAGCTGAACCCCAAGTCGCTCTCGAGCAAAACCCCACTGTCAAGAAAAGTGAAATGGATCCAGAACCCCCAACATTTCAGTTGGCGTTGGTTCCGTTGCGAACTCTACTCTGCTGAGAAGTCGTTATTACTGGAACTTACAGGCCCCTCCGTCGCATTCTAATCAATCTTTGTCGTTATATTGTCAGTCTGCTCAGGCGACCGAGCAAGTGCCTCATCATACTGGGTGGATCTCGAGGATTGAGACGACGAAGATTTATAATGTACTATTTTTTACTTACTGTAATCCCTCTAAACAAATGTCTCTTCCGGGAGTCGAACTTCTGTTATAAAAAAAACCTACATAATGTGAATTCAAAAAATAAGAATTCTATGGTAAAATGAAGGCTTTCATCCACACCCAAACTTATCCACACCCGGTGAGACATAAAGGGAAATAAAAAATATGTTAAATAATCTGATAAGAAAAAAGTTGATAGAAATGAAATAAATGAGCAAAATAAAGGGGCAAGTGAGTTGTGAATATATTAAAATCCAAGAAGTTAACTACAATAAAGAGTAAGCAACGAGATAAATTGTGTACAAATCATATCAAAATGTATTTTTTGGTACAAATCATATCAAAAGTTAACTACAATGATATACAAAAATACAAACAAAATGCACGGGATGTGTTACTCAAAAACCACTGACAGTAGAGATATTTTGAGAAAAAGAAGTTGAAAAATAAATGGGGTGAGAGAGGCTCGAACTCTCGACCTCAGGATTACTCAGAAGCTATGAGACCTACGCGCTAGCCAACTGCGCCACCACCCCTTTGTGCTAATCTCACTACATTAAATTTACTTATCTACTCATATCATCATCTCATGTTAACCTTGCATTGGAAATTTTCATTGATCAATGGTTGCCACAAAATTTCATTGATTTTTTCATTTTTTGTGAGGTAGAAAGAAAACCAAGGACCCTTTCTCTCACTTTACTCATTGCATCAAATTCCCATACCCTTTTCCCCCAAATCCAATTTTTCTCTCAATCATTCCCCTGTTGAATAAAAAAAACAAACTTTGGTAGCTTTATCCGAACCCCAATTAATCAAAATCAAATTTTTCGTTCATGATTTTGAGTTTTCCCTTTTGCAAACCTCAAATTTCAATTCAAGCTATGAATTTGGTGAGAGCTTAGGGTTTGAGGTTTGGTGGAGATGATTCCTTGGGGCGGTATCAGTTGTTGTTTGAGTGCTGCTGCTCTTTACCTTCTTGGCAGAAGCAGTGGCAGGTATATTGAATCGTTGCATGAGAATGGTGTTTGTGGTGTTGCTTTGATGTGTAAAGTTTGAATCTTTTTTCATTTGGGTGTAGGGATGCGGAACTTCTTAAATCTGTGACACGGGTTAATCAGTTGAAGGAGCTAGGTATGTGTCTTCTGTATTTGTTGTCAACAGAATTTGTACTTATGCAAATTTAAGTTGCATTATTGTTGTTTTGAATAGCATGATCCTAATTACTTGTCTTCAAATGCATGTTATATCCTGTTGTGATTTTATGTATAGTTGGACTTGGATATAATCATAATCCAAGCAAAATTTTTTCAAGCCAATGAGGTTTTTTGTACTGTCTTGTATTGCTGTTTAGTAGTTACAAAACAAATTGTTGGTTGGTGAAACTGGTTGAAGAAAGTATAGATAATCAGCCCTGACATAATTCACAACCTCCCTTTCCATGTTAAGAATGCTGGCCATTCAATAGGTAGCTTAAATTCCATAATCCATACTAGTTTTTGGTGGTTGGGACTAGCAACATTTTTTTTAAGTTTGTTTGGTTTTTGAATTGTAGCTTCCAGGGACCAAATGTTGGTGGCATTCTAGAAAGTGCTAGTTGCCCCTGAGGTTGAGCTTATTTGGGTTGTTTGCTGATTATCAATTGACATGATATATTCCTCATTTTGTTAACATTGAGTTTTCACTTTTCACATTCTGGCCTCCTTGATATGTATCGCAATTGATGTCACTTGCTATTAAAGCAAAGTTGTTGTGCATTTGTAAGTCCAGAGGATAGACGTTAGATGCACTTTCATTGTAGTATAGTTAATTAGTGATGCAATACTGTTGTTATTTCTGATCATGCTTGCTTGGGATTCTTCACTTTTCAGCACAACTGTTGGATGCGGATATATTACCCTTGGTTGTTTCAATTTCTGGAAGAGTTGGTTCTGAAAACCCAATTAACTGTGAATTCAGCAGTTTAAGAGGCGCAATAGTTGAAGAAACAGTATGTAGACATAAATTTCTGAAGAGCTTGAATAGTCTCTATTCTGTTTTATAAGGATGTTTGTTAGCTCATTTTAGCCCTTTGCCATTGATGCTGAACCTGTTTCGTAATTTTCTTTTTAGGCAGAGCAACATTTTCTTAAACACAATGATGCTGGTTCCTGGATACAAGATTCGGCTCTAATGCTATCCATGAGTAAAGAAGTTCCTTGGTATCTGGTGTGCAATTATCTCAGTTCCTCTGGTGGATTTTTTAACATGAACTATTATAATTATTATTGGTTATCACTTATCAGGCAATTGGGATATTCTTCTTAAAGACAATATTTAAGTTTATGGACTGAAAACCCTCTTCTGAAGCTAAAAAAGGATTATAATAATTTTTTTTTACTGAATATATATTTTCTGAGTGAACATGAAATTCACTTGAAAAAAATATTGAAGATCACAGTGCCTTCTATTTTGTGTGTTAGGAAGATGGGACTGATCGTGTGCATGTAGTTGGAGCTCGAGGTGCCACTGGTTTTGTATTACCTGTTGGAAGTGAGGCATTTGAAGAGTCAGGTCGGTCACTTGTACGTGGAACATTGGACTATCTGCAAGGTCTTAAGGTGGGAGTGTTATAGTCACATCCATCCAACCCCTTCTGCTTCCCACACCCCCGCAAGAATAAAAGAAATTTAGAATCACTGAGCTGCTTATTGAATTACTTTTTTCAGATGCTTGGAGTTAAGAGAATTGAGCGGGTGCTTCCTATTGGAACTTCCTTGACTGTTGTTGGTGAGGTAATCTAATTAGTTTCTAGAATATGGCTAGTTACTTTCTCAAGAGTGTTATACATTACTGGAATTCATTGCAATTGGTATTAGCAGTGTTGCAGAGTAGATAGGTAATGGGACAAGACATAGTAGGAGTGGTACTTTCATGGATACTAACTAGAATGCTATGTGCTTCTATGATATATACCTCATCACTTGAAATTTATCATTTCTAGTGCTGTTTTTGTGTCTATAAAATATTAATGCTTTTCTGTTTTTAAACATTTTTTAAACTGCATAACCAGGCTGCTAAAGATGATATTGGGACCGTTCGAATTCAGCGACCCTACAAAGGGCCCTTCTATGTCACTCCAAAAACGATAGATCAACTCATTGCAAATCTCGGGAAATGGGCAAGGTTGCTATACTAATGTAGTTGCTTATTGTGTTTTTGGTGTGCTGGATTTTTTATTGACTAAATTCTCTTATTAGGTGGTACAAGTATGCTTCAATGGGCTTGACAGTGTTCGGTGCTTATCTAATAGCTAAACATGCTATTCGGTACATCTTGGAAAGACAGCGCCGCAACGAAATGCAAAGAAGGTACACGTCATTGGTGATTCTTCTTTTTAATGTCGGAAAAACTAAAATCACATTGAAACTTGAAAGCTTTTTAACTAGAAAAATAATTTTACGATATTATTATGAACAAGAGTTCAGCTATCAACTTTCAGTGGAAGTATACCCCAAGTAATTCCACATTTCCACTCCATTGAGTCCATTCATCATTGCCTTGCACTTCATTTTCACTATGAAGCTGTGCCATGGCTGGGTCGGGGGAAGGGTCACAAACCTATTGAACTACTGTTTTATACAGTCTTATCTAGTTATCTTGCATTTACACGAGGCGGATTCCATGACTCAAACTTGTGATTTCCTTGTTACATGATAGTAGCTCCAACACGCTGCGCCAAGGTTTCCCCCCTCTGTCCTACTCATAATAGTCTGAAAATTTTAATGCAGGGTTCTTGCTGCCGCTGCTGCTAAGAGGTTGGGACACGATAATGAAGGTAAATTGCAGTGGTTCTGTTATATTTAAGTTTGCAATGGCTGTTTCAATATCTAAAAGTAATATTTGATTCTTCCTCAGGTGAAAAGGCTGACGGCTTAGTAGACAGTGCTAAAAGGGAACGCTTAATTCCAGATTTGTGTGTAATATGCCTTGAGAAGGAATATAATTCTGTTTTTGTTCCGTAAGTTATCAATCTTCTCATCTTTCTTGCTTTGCATAGGATTTCCAACTTCAATTCCCACACACGCACCTACTAAACCAGTCAAACTGAGATATTCAAATCCCCTAAAGTAGAGTTATCTATTCAGTTTCATGTCCCAATTAAAAGTCCCTAAGGTCTATGCTGTATTATCAGGTGTGGGCATATGTGCTGCTGTACAGGTTGCTCTTCACACTTGACCAGTTGTCCTCTTTGCCGGCGACAGATAGAGAAGGTCGTGAAGACTTTTCGCCATTGAGTATTGTGCATAATACCTTGAGCCCAACTACGTAAAGCGACACGAAATGAGGAATCTTACCTCAAGAATCCAAGAGAGACAATTTGGTCATTGATAGTTGTATGATTTATGCAACTTTCATCAGTCATTTTCACAGGCTTTGCCTATGAGCAATTCTGAAACCAACGGCTTTAAAAGAAATATCAAGCTGGTTATTCACTGATTGGTTCTTTTGGCATAAAATTTGTAAATATTTGTTATCAGCACAAGTTGCATTGAACTCTTTTCAACTATCTTTGAACTTTCTACATGATAGAGCTTCACGGTACCACCTAATCCATATAACTGACATCACCTAGTGAGAAAATGCTCGGTTGCTGTGTTACTGTTGGTATTGTAAGGAACTATTTCCTTATAGGATTTTTTCTATACTTTTTATTGACAGTTCTGAGAGAGATGATTCAACTTATCCCATGGATTTCTTTTTAGACTGATAATGCCTGTTAGTGAAAGTCTTTTTTCTAATCTAACCTGAACTTTTATATGCTCTTCATGCCTTAAATATAAGCATGCACTTTTTATGATGCTTTAAACATTAGTATGCAGTGCATTAGTTCCTTTGCAATCCAAATTTTATTAATTATGGTGTGTTTAGGTAAACAGGTTAATTAAGCGATTTTGATAAGTTAAGAAATAGCTTATATATGTTATAGTGGATTATGCTTTGTCTGTCAGCTAAGTTGGACAAAACTGTTCCCAATACTGTGAACAGTTTGGAATATATCCTTGTCCTTCTTAAATGAAGGATGGCAAGAACCATTCACCAATGATGGAAAAGAATTGATGGTAAGATAGGGAAATCTACTCTTTTTTTCTTTGAATGGAAAAATAGGGAATATTTGCTGCGAGAATAAAGGAGTAACTTCATACTTTAGATCACTCATAATATTCGGGAGTGCTTAGCTTTAGAGCTCTTAATATAACTTGGCAAGATGAAATTCCTTTCTACTTAAGCATATTACAGCTGCCTACAATAACTCCAAGTTTTTCATCACGTGCAACATTAACATTGAATAAGTGACATTAAAATTACATAAGTATAATTGATTTGCTTATTGATACAGTCAAGTATCCATACCTATTACTCCCTCCGGTCCTATTTATAAGCAACAAAAAAAAATTCACATAGTTTAAGAAATGTAGTAAAACTAGATAAAATGCATTAAATTTGTCTTGAATCAAAATAAACTTCCAAAATTACCCTTTGTTATTCATGTTGGAAAGTGGGAAAGAGAGAGAATAATTAATGAGACACATTTTACAAGTTAGAATTAATAAGGGCATCATTGGAAAAAAATAATTAATATTTGTCAAACTTTCATTTGGTTCTTATAAAAAGGACCAAGATTTTTCTTCTCTTTCATGCTTATAAATAGGACCGGAGGGAGTACATAGTAAGATTTATTTATGTCGATCCATACCTAGTAAGATTTTTTTATGTCGCTACCCGCTCGGGAAGCGGTTCCATGTATCTCCCAATGAATGTCTTTCCCATGCTTATCTAGCTTGCTTAAAATAGGTAGAATCAATTAAAAAGATTAAGATATTAAAATAACAATTGGAAAAGATAATATTTTTTTTACTGTAGTTATTATCAAAGTTTGCGAAAATTACTCTGTTCTGATATTTATGTAAAGTTGTTATAAGGAGCATTGAACTTGATATGCAGAAAACTCAAATCATGAACAAGCATTTAAGACAATGGTTTGTTCAAGGAACATAACAATCGACAAGCATGAAGATAACTATGAAATCATTTTCTTTTGGTATTTCTGTAGACTAATACTGAGTGTAGTTTCATGACTGTATGCTGTTTTTCACCATAAAGACATATTTATCTCCATATTCCCATGGGACCTTCAGAATCACGTTTCCTGCCTGCGTGGGAAGCCGACGTAATGAGAGATTCTTGCAGCTAGGATTTGTTTCTTTCAGCAATCAACAGCTACAAGACTTTGCTGAATCTTATACTACCATCTATGTACTCCTTTAAAAGTCATCATATCCACTTTCTTTTTTTTTTTCCTTTCAAGGACATACATATGCCCACAGTGTTATTGGTCTAGGTGGAGAAAATAGGGAGCAATGAAGTGGGAATTGATCCCTTGCCATGGAAATTAAGAAAAAGCAACCTCATTAGTAGCTGTTAAGAATCCTATCCTATATGGTTTCTTCAATTACAACTTTTGATTCCCAATTCAAAAGTAGATGTTTTTATATATTTTTAACATATCTTGTCTTTCCATCTTTCCTTTTACACTTGAAGGATAGATACACAGTTAGACACTATAAAACATCAGAGCAATCTTCTGCAGCTCTTGCAGTGTTAAACCACCCCCTAATCTTCTTAGCTTTAGCTTGTTTGAGTACCATTCCCTGCACTTTTCTATGGAGAACAACAACAGTTCAGGTTCTTCTGTGTGCACCAAAATCCGTCAAACACTTGGAAGCAAAACCAAACCTCTTACTCCTCCACGTCATAAGCATCATAAAGAAGCATCAGGAGCAATCCCCATCAAGTTTGATTCCTCACCCCCTAATGGAAACAAAGCAGTTTCAACTATACCCAAAGGTGCTTCAGCTCATGTTGGAAACTCAGAAAGAGCAACAAAAGTAGCTGCCAAGGTAGAACATGAACCTCAACCACAGTATGTTCCCATTCAAGGGAAACACCCCAAAAAAGAAGGGGTTCAAGGCCATTTGGGGGCACAACATGTTCATGTGGTGCATGAGCATCATGTGGTGAACTTTGAGCATCAAGGTAAGCAAGGACAAACCTAGGTAGTGAGAAAATGAGACAGTCACTTACCAAGAATAATTTTTTTCTTATAAATAGTATTCAAATGTTGTTTTCCTCCGTAAAATTTTTATACGGCCGCTTCAAACTAGTGACCGTTAATTTTGCTTGATATGTTAAGTTTTCATCTACTTCACCTATTTTTTTCTGGTTCTGTCTCTGAAGGTAAGAAACCGGAGGATATTAATGACACATTCAGTGATTTCATCAAACGTGCTAAGGGCAAGATCAGCAGAACCGTGACAAACATTGGTTGGAGACAGAGCAATTACCCTGCAGCTGAACCAGATCATGAAGGTCATGTTACCAACAAAAATGAAAGCCATAATAAAGACCATTTTTCTGAGTTTATTCATCGTGCTAAGAAGAAGATCAGAACTACAACAATGGTTAGAAAGACCGGTTCCATGAGAAGAGATTAAGAAGTAATCTGAAATTGGAAGGGGAACCAGTGTGTATCTAATCTAGATTATGCTTCTTTTCTCTACTTTCCACTCCACTCTTTCCTTCTTTTAAACCATATATCATGAATCACATCTCTCATAATTATCCAACCTAGTAGCTAAGTGGAGGTGAAAATTGAGCACTCACAAAATAACACCCACCTGTTTTCACCTCATGAATTTATGAAAAAACATTTCATTTCCTTGTTCTAGTAATGAATGACCTTGCATAACGTGTAAAGAAACAAGACCTTAGCGAACCAGGGTAGTATTTCTTTTCAATCTGTGATATGTTATGTTTGTACTGAACTGTTGTTGTCTTAATGTTATCTATATTTGGATTATGTTCTCTTGTTTCTTCTTCAAGTTGATTATATTGTTATTTTATTTTGAGATTTTTGACGTAATTACGTTTTATATACGTTTTATATGCTCCTTTCAAGGCCCTTTATACTTACAAGTTACAATTCACTTGCGCCGTTTAAAAGAACGTATTTGAACTTATCTTGTAGCATAAGTGTTGATACAAGTGTTTGAGAGAGCTTATGACTCCTCCTTAACCTATTTTGAAGTAATATTATTAGCTTATGTATAAACATTAATATCCATCTATCATTTATTTTGAGTTTATTTCAATAATTTTTTTAAATTTACGTATAACTAAACTCTTATGCAATAGGACTACTCAGTAATCTGTGTTTCAACCCGAAACCAATGAGCCTGAGGATTTTTTGTGCAGTTGTCAAGGTCGGGTTGGAAAACAGGTTTCATGAGTGCAAACAAACTTATTGGAAACAGTTCTGACTATCGAATGCATGTTTATAAATAAACCTCCACTGATTCCCGAGCCGACTGTCCCCTACCTTAGATTTTCCTGATGCCTACTCTTAGAGTTAGTCGGACACCTCATTAACCCTTGCCTACTGATAACCCTAGTTTGTGCACCCTCACTCTTCGCCTCTTCATACCCCCTTACACCTAGCTTTCATCCACTGCCTCCTTAACCCCAATGTATCTTCATTTTTATTTCCTTTTGATTTATATATTTTTAGCACCATTTTTCAATCTATATTTTATCAGCATTTATTTGGTCACTCTTCTCATTTCTACCCGCTCGAAACTAGATGTGGAGGCTGAAGAGGTAGGGGCTGCATTATCAGACCTCTATAAAGGAAGAACCAATCTCATTATTTCTCTTCTTATGGTTTCTTCTTTCATTTCTCCAATTATTTTACCAGAAAACCCAAAAACTTTGAACATGAGCAAGCATTGATCTAAACCGAAACAACCCACCTAAACCATCGTCGAACCAGTCGAAAAACACCTCTACCTATGCTATAGGCATTTATTGACAAAGTGTTTAACTAAGTTGTTTACTCAAATGTATCAACATGCTTTACTTGGAAGAACATATCATAGAGTAAATTTGTGTAGTTACTACAATCAACTATAAACTATTCCAGGCTATCGGACAAAGATCAAATGACTAATATTTATTCTCAATAAGTCAATTTGAAATCAAAAAGCTCAAAAGATATTGATGGCTCTCTCATGTGAGATCCATTCCCCGAAAATATAAGCTACATGCAATTAAATTGGATTCATTGTAAAAAAATTGATTAATGGCCCAACCCAATCATATATATCGAAGACAGCTAAAGCCCAATTAATGACTCAATAGATGCATAGAAAGAGATGCAAGACAGGAGAGCTGGCAACTAGAATTGATCTTAAGCTGGGCATGGTCAGACCTGGCCTGGGACCTAATACACAAGAGCTGGGATTACAAGAGGAAGATATTGGCTTACAACGCCAGTCGATCCTTCTAGATTACCCCAGCCCCAAACACCAGGGCTCCAGTTTGTATGGGGTTAATCTCCCTTTGACTACGGTTGATCGAGTAAGGAATGAGATTTTGATGGTTTATGTTGTTGATAGCAGGCCAAACAAGAGCCAGAAGACATCCTCTACGGCATGTGCTGGCAACCCTACCACTAGTTTGTTGAGCGACTCTGTTATGGCGGAGGAGGCAGGCCACAAGCTGCCCCACCCTCAATTATGACGACCCTGAGCTGGAACTGTCGCGGGTTGGCGGCTACCGCGACTAGTTCCGAACTCAAGGACCTTTGTAAAAGGGTCCAGCCTGCCATCGTGTTCCTCACGGAAACGAGGGCACCTTTAGTGAGAGTTGAATCTATGAAAAAAAGACTGAAATTCCAAAACTGCTACTGTGTTCCAGCAAGAGGGCTATCAGGTGGATTATGTCTGCTCTGGAATAACTCTGTGACAGTACAAGTTCTTGCAGAATCACAAAATTTCATCCATACAGCTATTAACATCAAGGGGGAGAATGACTCCTGGGAGTGTACCTTTGTCTATGGTCACCCTAGGTTTCAACAGAGGAGACACTTATGGAGGGAGCTTCTTACGTTCCAACCTCTTCAGGACCGTGCCTGGTGCTGCATCGGGGACTTCAATGAAGCCCTTTCGCAACATGAGAAGGATGGGCTTCATCCCTTGAGTAGTACAAGCTTGGACCTCTTTCGGGGATTCTTAGATGATGCAAATTTGATGGACATGAGCCTTAAAGGTTGTCGCTTTACTTGGTGTAGCAACCCACGAGACGGGTTCGTCACGCGAGTACGCTTAGATCGTGCGCTGACCAACTGGGCTTGGAGAGCTGCCCACCCTCACGCCTATGCAACGGCCCTACCTTGCATTAGCTCTGACCATTCCCCCGTGGTTCTTACTCCTAAACCTCTTGCGAGAAGTGGGAAATGTTTCAGGTATGAGGCCTTTTGGGAGTCTAGAGAGGACTGTAGCCAGGTTGTTAGAGAAGGCTGGGAAGTTGACCAAGCAGATGGTCACCCCTGGGATCTTGTCCTTAGGAAAACTAAAAAGTGCACTACTTCTCTTAAGCAGTGGCATAAGGAAAATTTCTCCAATGCAGGCCTGGAAATTCAAAATTTGAAGAATAAACTTACTCACATGCAGAATGACTCTCACGACAACATTGACTGGCAGGAGGTACATAATATGAAGGCTAGAATTAAGGAACTTTGGCAGAGGGAGGAAGCTTATTGGGGCCAAAGGTCTCGAGTCAAATGGCTTGCCTGGGGAGACCACAATACGCGGTTCTTCCACGCCTCCACCGTGCAACGGAGGGAAACTAATTGCATCCTTAGAATTAAACTTGCTGATGGTTCCTGGGCTGAGGGACAGAATCGCATCAACCAGGAAGCTTTACATTACTTCAAGCAGGTTTTCACTAGTGAAGGTGTGGCCCATTTAGACACCTGTCTTCAACATGTTCCAACTATTGTCCCTGATGCCTTATGTCATAAACTCCTTCAACCGGTTTCTGAATCTGAGATTAAAGTTGCTACCTTTAGCCTGGGGAAGGCTAAGGCCCCTGGGCCCGACGGGTTCAATGGAATGTTCTATCAAAACCATTGGGGTACTGTTAAGGAGGATATCTGCTCTGCCATCCAAAATTTCTTTGACTCGGGATCTCTCCCTAGCAAGATCAACGAGACGTTGATTGTTTTAGTCCCAAAAATCCAGCACCCTGAATCGCTCAATCAATACAGGCTGATCAGTTGCACTAATTTTGTCTGTAAGATCATTTCACGAATCATGGTTACCCGATTGAAAGAGTCAATGAAGAGTTTAATCTCCCCCAACCAAAGTGCCTTTGTTGGGGGAAACAAATTCAAGACAACCTATTGGTGGTACAGGAGATGTTTCACTTACTCAAGAGTAGAAAGCAAACCAAGGAAGGTCACGTGATTATGAAGCTAGACATGAATAAAGCCTATGATAGGCTGGAGTGGGTCTTCTTGGAGAAAGTTCTTCTAGCCTATGGGTTCCCCGTGGTGTGGGTGGATCGCGTCATGACGCTTGTCAAAGGAGTCTCCTATCGAATCAAGGTTAACGGATTTGTGGGTAAGTCTTTTTCCCCCCAAAGAGGTTTGAGATAGGGGGATCCCTTATCCCCCTACCTCTTTATCTTGGCTTCTGACGTCCCCTCTCACCTTTTCTCTTATGCTGTGAGAACTAACACGATTCAGGGTCTTCTCCTCCCCAACTCCGGGCCCTGTCTAACACATTTGATGTTTGCGGATGACACTATTTTATTCGCTAAGGCGTCCACAGAGGAACTTTATGCCTTCCAAAATATTCTTAACCTCTATTCTGTGGCCTCTGGGCAGCGTATTAATTCCATGAAATCTGGTATGATTGGCGGTAGCAATATTCCCTCACAAACTTTGGCTAGACTTGCGGCTATTGTTCATATGCAAGTGTGGGATGCGCTAGGTAGGTACCTGGGTCTACCGGCTGAATGGGGCAGAGCAAGAAGTAGATCACTTGATTGGATCATGGAAAGAGTTGTTAATAAAATCTCTGGTTGGAAGGGTCAACTGCTTAACCAGGCAGGTAAGGAAATATTGATCAAGGTTGTTCTTCAAGCGATTCCGTCCTACGCTATGTCCATTATTCGGTTTCCTAAGGGTTTTTGCAAACAACTCTGTTCCAAAGTTGCTCGATTCTGGTGGACGAAAGGTAAGAAAGAACGTGGTGTCCATTGGAGAAAATGGCAGGTTCTTGCTAATGCTAAATCGATTGGAGGCATGGGATTCCGGGATTTTGAGCACATGAACACTGCTCTTCTTGCTAAGCAAGCTTGGCGGGTGCTGCAAAACCCTGATGCCCTATGGGTTAAAACACTACAATCTCTCTATTTCCCCCATGGCTCTTTCTTGTGCGCCTCTAGAGGTAGAGCCTCCTCTTGGGGCTGGGGGAGCCTTCTCCAAGGCAGGGATTTTCTGGTTAAGCATGGTCTCTGGTTGCTTGGAAATGGGGAAAGCGTTGACGTGTGGAAGCATAAATGGTTAAGCTCCGGTGCTGTATTAGGAGGTACAGTGCCTCAACCAGATTTGAAGGTGAAAGCATTGATGAAGGATGATGAAAGGGCATGGGATATGGGGAAAGTGTCTGCGATTATCCCCCATTTCAGGGTTCATGATGTTCTAAGCACTCCTATCAGTTGGACACAACAAGGTGATCTTTTCATTTGGCCATTTAACAAGCAAGGCCATTATGATGTTAATTCTGGCTACTTTGTCGCAAAAGAAGCAGCTGACCTTTGCGGTGCTGGTTCTTCCTCAAGAGGAGGCCCTCAACCTCAAATTTGGGATTTTATTTGGAGTGCAACTTTACCGCAAAAATTCAAGCACTTCTTGTGGTCCCTTTGCAACAACGCTATTGCTGTTAGAAGCAATCTTTTCAGAAGACACATTTCCAGAGACCCGTTGTGCCCTATTTGTCTCAAGGGCGAGGAATCAGTAGTGCACGCGCTCCTTGAGTGTGACTGGACCAGACCGGTATGGTTTGGGTCCTCTCTTCAAGTCATCCCCAACCCTCTTCCCGCGCAGTCTATGGTCTCTTGGCTTTCATCTATGATCTCTAATCTTGGACAGACTAAAGAGCAAGTGGGTTACGCTTTTTCTTCTATGGCCTTCCTACTTTGGGGCATCTGGAAAGCCCGTAATAATGTTGTTTTTGCCAGCGCCAACTTGTCACCTTTGCAGGTTATTGCTACTGCCCATGTTGCCCACCATGAATACTATCTTGCCTCCATGAAAGGAAATGTGAGTGGGTCGGTTTCTGGGCAAGCTAGGCGCCGGGATCCTCATTGGAGGAGACCGCCCCAAGGTTTTATCAAATGCAATGTTGATGCAGCTTTTATTAACACTAATTGCAAAGCAGCAGGTAGCATTATTCTTAGAGATGAAGAGGGTTACCTTTTGACAGGCCACACTAGAAATTTCCTGGCTAGATCACCTTTGATGGCTGAAGCACTAATCCTACGTGATGCTCTTGCCTTTGCCCAAAGCATGGGATGTAGTAAGGTCCTCTTTGAATCCGACTCGCTTCAGCTTGTTCAAGCCTGCAGAGGGTTGAAAGATCAGGGAGAGATTAAGAACATTGTTCGTGATATTAGAAACTTGAAACAAAAGTTTATGGCTGTTGGTTTTATTTGGACCCCGAGAGAGGGTAATACTGTGGCTCATTTGGCAGCAAAGCTGAGCATGGAGAATACTGTTCATAATTCCTGGGTCTGGAACCCCCCTTCTGCTCTTCAGAGAGCTTTGAACAAGGACAGAGAGCTCTCTCTCGCTGACCAGAGGTGGTCTCTCCCCATTCCAGCCCACCCTGCTACCTCTACTCCGGTTAGCAGAGAGCAACCTCCCCCCAGGCCTGGAGAATAGCCCTTCCATCCTGGTTTGTGGTAGGTTTGTTGTGTTGTTTTTCTATTGAGGGAACAGATCCATCTCTCTGTGGGTTTAATGGCTTGTGGTGGTTGTTTTTTTGGTCCTATGCGTCCAACCACCCTCTCTTCTCAGAGTTGGTCTTGACATTTTTTGTGATATTTACTCCTTACTGGTGCTTTTGGTAGTTAGCTTCCACCAGTTTGTTGACTCCCTCTCTTGCCTATCCTCTAGGATGATAGAGTAGTGTAGACCATCAACTAGCAGACTTGTATTTATTTCCTATCATTATGATTTATGAGCTTGCTTTTGTTGAGTTCTGTTTGTTTCTAGCCGTGTGTGCTAAGCTTGTGTGTACAGTTTGGGAGACACAAAGCTCCCTTTTCTCCTCTTGGTTTAATGAAATCATTAACCTTCGACCAAAAAAAAAAGAGCTAAAAGAAAGTTGAGCTGCTGTACTGGTGTTCTTAGGAATTTAGGGCCTGTATGATTTTTCTTAGTTTGTCTGGTTGCTTAGATCAGCATGTGAGCATGCTTTAAGCTTAATTTCTTATCTGATTATGCATTGCAGAATCACTTCTTGAGCGTTTAGTCCCACGGATGTAAGTGCCGTTGAGCAATCTTTGAATGTGAACTAGCACCTTTGACCAAAAAAAAAAGAAAAGAAAGAGATTTTGAAATATTATAATTAAATTACAACTTATAAAATTATATAAGAGAAGATGATATATCAAAGTAAAACAGTACAAAATTCCTTCAATATGAAAAATCTTAAAAGCTATACAAAGTGAAACTAGAAAAAGTAATGAAACTAAATTTTTTGATTTGACAGGTCAAAGCTATAATAGAATAGAAAGTACTGAATTGGAGTTGACACCAGTGCTCCTCACTGTGTTGCATTGAGAAGCAGTTGTCCATAATGGTTTCTCATCAGAAATGCAACCCTCGAAATTATAGCATATAGCATTTCTCAACAAAACAAAAGTATTATGATTTTTCACAAAAAAGAATTAATAACTTTTGGAGAACTACATAGTAATTTGGAAGGTGATTATTACCTAACAGTTTGAAGGGCACGTATAACTACATGATACCCATACTTGTTGGTTCCTAAGCTCTCAAAATAAGATTGTTTATGATTTCATTGCTCTATCTCCCTCTAAAGCAAGACTTAGTAGGGCCTCAACTACGAAGAACCACCTGAAACTCTAGACACGCTATCCTATTGTCCATAGAATTTCAGTATGAGCATGTGAACGATGGTCTCATATTGATTAATCTTTCCAATAGAAAATCCCTACACAATAAATATTTTGTCAGCATTAAACTTATTTCTAAACCTAAAAAAAATAAGATAAGCAAAAAAAATATATACACACCCATGGTGGCCTTGTATTAGAGAATAAGCCTTTGAGACAATAAGAACCAAGAACATATGACAACATCCTGCATCATAAAATCTTAAGCATTTTCTAAGGAGAAACCATTATGGACGACCGCTTCTCAATGGCAATAGCTTCAATATGATGTCGTATACCCTCATTGAAGTAGCCTGTGACGTTTAGTGTTCATCATATTGGCTACATTTTGAGAACTGAAATTCACTAGGGAGAGACCCATTAAATGACGAAACTCGAGTTGAATGGCACAACCCCATGAAGGAGAGATATTTCTGTGAAATCAAGTCTCCAATCGAAGAGGGTATCCCTTTTGAGCCCAATCGAGCATGGTGATGGAAGAGTGTATGTTTCCTTGGAGCTTGTTGCCGAAAAATCGACACAGCCAGATTCCGGTGAGATTTGCGAAGGCGGTTGATGCAGGTGAACCATCGGAGGGAATTGGGGAAATGGTGCATTAGGCTATACCAGCAGTGGAGTCTTATATGTACCATTGATTTGATGACATCCAATGGAAGACACTCAATCCTCCACCATCGGATCAGTCCCAAGCAGTGACTGCCGATTCCTATTATGAGGTGACAACATTGGTTATGAGGTGAGAACATCTACTTATCTTTATAATCAAACTAGATGTTAGACACGCGCGTTGCGCGAACATATATTATTTTTTTTATATTTATTTTAACCTATAAAATTAAAAGAAGTAAAATAGTAGGATAACGTCTTAATTTTTTCAATGTTATAGTATTTATCGATATTTAGAAGATTAATAAAAATAAAATTGATGATAAATTATGCAACTAACTTAAGTACTCATACGAAATAAATGTAAATTTTTCTAAAGAAATGTAATTTATTAATAAGAATTTTTAGAAATAACAAATATAATATATTTTTTTCATATTATAAAATTTATTAATTTTTTTAATAAAATATACATTTATTGTGTAACTTTTATTTATGTATGTAGATACACATATATAGAGAGAGTAAACTTGTATTGTATGCTTGTTATATAAACATGCAATATAAGCTTGTTATATAAACATGCAATATAAGCTTGTTACATAAACATGCATTATATGTATGTTGGATGGCAAGATTTAGACTTTATCGAAATAATCTAGAAACGTCTAGAGAAAATCTATATTTGAAAATATGTGTAAAAAAATGAATTGTGGGGGAGGTTGGGTGCATGGTCCTGGACACATTTCAGGAATGGCGATTTGAAGGAGTGGGTGGTGTGAGTCAGGCTCGTGGACACCATGCATTGAAGTTCCTAGCGGGTCTTTGGGGCGCTTGGCGGAGGTGAAACAACGTGGTCCTCGACGAGCACCCTTGGTCCTTGCGTGTGGCATCGCATTTTCCACGATTATGATGAGTTTATATGGTTCCTCCACCCGTTGAGGGACACATATAACACGACCATATTGAGCCACTTTTGGACATCACTGCCGGTGAGTTTTGTGAAGCTAAACACGAATGGTAGCTTTCAGGAGCGATAGAGTTGTATGGGGGGGTGGTGGTTTGATTCGTGACATGAATGAAACTTTCTTGGTGAGTTTTATGAGTTATGTGAGTGGGGGTAACCCCTTCTTGGTAGAAGCTTTGGCGCTGCCTCAATGTCTTTACATTGTGTGAGTCACAGTTTCAGACATGTGATTTTTTAGGTAGACTATGCAGAGCTAGCCTCAACCCTTAAGGATGGTGAAGGTCTAAGTTTCCATGTGGAGGGTTGGGTTCTTCGTGATATTAGAGATCTGCTAGACATAAGTTGGAGAATCAACCTTGCTTGGATTCACCGGAATGGGAATGAGGTTGCGGATTAGCTTGCTAAGAGGGCGACTGACTCGCCTACGACCAGTCTTATGATTTATGATAAGTCTTCTAGCGAGCTCGAGACCTTCCTGTTGAAGGATTCTCTTACGGTTCCTTTGTTTTCCTCTGTTTGTTAGTTTTCCGAAGCATACAAAAAATTAGTATACTTTTATTGAATAATTATCAATAATTAGAATTGTCGTTAAATTTTAATGTTTCAATGTTTTTTATTTTATTTTGTACTTAATAGTTATTATTATGGTAAAGTGAGACTACCATAGAGATTGACGCATCATATAAAAAGTGGACATGGAAAATTTTAGGGATACTACTAAGGATGAGTTGTCAACCCAACAGTCTGCACTTCAGAATTATCCAATCTAGTAGCTTAAGTGGAGGTGAAAATTGAGCATTGACAAAATAACACCCACGTGTTTTCACCTCATGAATTTGTGAAAATACATTTCATTTCCTTGTTCTAGTAATGAATGACCTTGGGAATAGTAGTTGCATAGGGTGTAAGAAAACAAGACCTTAGCGACCCAGGGTAGCCAAGTACTTCTTTTCAATCTGTGATATATTATGTTTGTATTGAACGGTTGATGTCTTAATGTTGATCTAGATTTGTATTATGATTTCCCTCTCTTTGTTTCTTCATCAAGTTGAATATATTGTTATGTTATTTTGAGATTTTTGGTGTATAATTACATTTTATATGCTTTTTTAAGGCGTTATGCATACTTACAATTCATTTGAGGATTATTATTTAGGCCCGTTTGAAATAGCTTATTTAGATTTATCTTGTAGCATAATTGTTGATACAAATTTTAAAAGAGCTTACGACTCCATAAATTGTTTTGAAGTTGTATTAATAAACTACTCATATTAACTTATGAATAAATGTTCATAGATATTTATAATTTATTCTGAGTTTATAAAATTTTTAAATTTACTTACGTCTAAGCTCTTATGTGTAGGATTGTCCGGTAAACTGCGTCTCGGCCCGAAATCAATGAGTCTGAGGATTTTTTGTGCAATTGTGTGGGTCGGGTCGAAAAACCGGTTTCACGAGTTCAAAAAAATGGTTGAAACCGTTCCAACTATCGGATGCATGTTTCTAAATAAATTCCCACTGATTTTCAACCTGACCGACCACCACCTTAGATCTGGCTGAGGCCTACTCCCTTAGAGTTAGTAGGACACTTCATTAACCCTTGCTTACTGATAACGATTAATATTCAGTTCACATTGCATTTCCACCTCCACCTTAGCTAAATAAGAGGAAAAATGAGAGAAATGAACGATATGATATGTGATGCGACAAGAAATGCAGAGAGAGGTAGGAAGAAAAATGTGTGAAAATGAGATGGGATAGAAAATAAAGTGTGAATGAATCATAACTCACTAATAACCCTAGTTGTCGCACTCTCACTCTTCGCCTCTCCCTCGCCCCCTTATGCCTAGCTTTCATTGATCGCCTCCTTAACCCCAATGCATCTTCCTTTCGTCTCATTTCTATCCGCCTGCAACCAGATGTGGAGGCTGAAGCGATAGGAGCTGCATTACCATACCTCTATAAAGGATGAACTAATATCATTATTTCTCTTCTTAGGGTTTCTTCTTTCATTTCTCCAATTATTTTACCATAAAACCCAAAGTTGAACACGAGCAAGCATTGATCCAAACCGAAATAACCCACGAGAATCATCACCCAACCAACTGACAAACACTTCTATCTATGCTATAGGCACTTATTGATATAAGTGTTTAATTAAGTTGGAAGAACTTATGTTATGGCATAAATCTGTGCAGTTACTACAGTCAAGATTCCAAGCTGTCGGACAAAGATCGGATGATTAATATTTATTCTCAGTATGTCAAGTGCAAAGCAAAAAGCTCAAAAGGACTGATTGTAATAAAAAAATTGATTGCTGGCCCAATCCAATCATATAAATCGAAGCAAGCTAAAGCCCAATTAATTAATGACTCAATAGATGAATAAAATCTGAGATTTTTTGCCCAAAAAAAAAAATTGGCATATCGTCTTTTCCACACACCATCTAATTAAGCTTTCGAAAATTTGCTATCATATTTGTCCAAAAAAAAAGATTTTGCCTTCAAATAAATTCATGGTTTTTTTTTTTTCACGATCTAAAATTCTTTCAACTCCAATTATATGAAACAAACAAAAAACGCGTCAATAAAAAAACTATATATATGTTTATAGTTCATGAAATGGGCCAATATTAATTTTCTCCTTGTTGTATACATAACTTGGCCCGTTATCTGTGGCCCAAAACAAAAATGGTAAAAAGATAGATGTCTCCAAACGGTACCGGTCCAAACATTTCTTGATAATGAATTCCATGTTGTATTTACAACTTTTAGCAATGAGTTTAATTTTGTATCTCTCTACCTCTTCTTTGGCACTCCTCTCAATCTTGAACATTCATTAACTCTAACTGGTTCATGACCCCCAAGAAGGCTTGATAACATTCAAATGTTGTTTTTTTTACTTTGATTCTTTATTCTATAGTTTGTCATCATGGATTTATCAAAGTTTAGAGACTCATCAATCATCATCATCAAAACAAAAGAAGACAAATAATTTATCTATGTAACTTTTTTTTTATCGAAATGCTTTTGAATACTTTTGATTCAACTTAGCCCTTTGCTTGAACTTCCTTTGAAATGCATGTCATGTGAATCCATGAGTTACAAGAATTGGTGAATGGATAGGATTAGACAATTAATTTGTTGCTAAGGTATTTTATCATTCTCTTGTATCGGACGAAATTGTGTCTTCTTTTTTCCAATTTTATACCTTCCCTCTTTGCTTAGGTTCAAATGTATGTTTTTCGCTGACGCTTTCCTCACTGCTGACATCTGCCTTAGTGGCCTCTTGATCCTCCAAACCTACATCTCCTTATACTCAGATCTCTTCTCTCTAATGTTTGCCACCAATGAATAAATATGGGAAATCACTATTAATTAATTAACTATAGTTTAAAACAAATATAACATTCATCAACTAACACTAAAAAAATCAAGAAAATTAAGGCGGTTAAAACCGCTGCAATATAAAAAAAACAATCATAATTTACCGTTTTTTTTAGTGTAAATATATAGTAACTTTAGCTTTCATGCCTAATAAAGTGTCTAATTATTTCTAACAAAATATCTCATTTCTTCTCTTAATTAATTTTTTATTTTCTCATTTTTTTTCTCGTTGACAAAGAAAAGTAAGCTGGAATTAAGTGATATATCCATATCCAGTGGCGGATCTAGGACCCCGGGGTCAGGGGGTTCAAAAATTTTCAAATGAACATATCGGTAAAAATATAATTAAAAATAACTTTAATATATTTATACATCAGAAATTATACAAGTCATAGTTGTCCTTCACGTGATTTCATATTCTGAAATCGCTGAACAATAAAGTCAGAGTCAATGTTATTGAATGCATCACTCTCAATGTAAGTAACTAAAGAATCGTTCATCCATGTACTAAAAATTGATCCACATTGCTCACTTGATGACCTTGCTCTCTTTACTAAAAATTTGTCTATGAACTTCCTAGAAGTAAAAACAAACTCAACTTCACTATACCAAACAAGTATACAATTGCAATTTCAAATACAATAATACCAAATCAATAAATTGGGCATTGAGAAAACAGAAATTGAAAGTGAACACTAAGCTCAAGGCATTGCATACTCAACCCACAAGTTTTTCCCTTGGATCTCAACACCAAATCAAAATCAAACATCTTGATTATACAAAACCTCTTCTCAAAAGAGAGGATCAGTACATCTCCAAAAACAGCTAAACTAAATGCAACCAAAATGGCACAAGGGGTGCCAACCCATGGACAAAGCAATACAATTCACTCTACATCAGGTGAGACTATAGAATGCAATAGTACAAGCATGTTAATGCAATGCATTGTGGAGATTTGCTATTGCTGATACCCTTTGGATCAGTGCTCCTAAAAACACTCTCAGGCCACCCTTGTAGTGAAGTTGCAGCCTGATGATAATGAACCAATTATGTAAATTTCCAATGTATATTTTTCAACGAAAGCCACATAGTGTACATCTTTTTATGGTGAACTAAGTATATTCTGAACTTTTAAATGCTAATTGATTTGGACTTTTACATTACACAAAAAAGAAAAAAATAGAAGAAACGAGTAGGACAGAGTAAACAGGGGAGAGAAAAAATAAAATAAAATATCTAGGCTTCAAAACTTCAATTACGCAGAATAGCAACTATCAGGGAATGTGAAATCACCCAGTAAGTTTTCATAGCAGCGCCTAACTGCACCATAAACGCCCACCAAACCATGTTCAATCGCAGAAAGAGTACCCACGCGCACCATCCCAACACCCAACGCTCAATCCCCAGAAGCTACACTAACTCAATTAGTTTTTCATCCCCTCAGGTTGAAGATGGGTGAAATATATCAAATTATCAATCAATCATGGATTTTCAGAAACCCTCTGATTCTGAAAGAGAAAGGACAAGAATTAGGGAAAAAAATAGAGAAAAAATAGACACCTTACCTTACCCAGTAACCCTCAAAGATAAAGGAGAAGCAGAGTTGCAGAGATACGGAGATAGAAAGGCAGAGGAGCCGGTAGACTGGTGGATGGTGGTGGCGTGGCGTGGTGGTCGGTGGTGCGCCGTGCGTGTGTTTGACGGCCAGACCTAGGGAGCGATTAGTGATGAGAGTGCGAGAGAAAGAGGGTGAGGCTGAGTGATAGAGTGAGAGAGAGAAGTAAGTGGGGTCTTGGGTGCAAATTAAAATTTTCAGGGGGTTCAAAAAAAAAACTATACAAGGGGTTAAGTAAAATTTTTTTCTTTTTCAGGGGGTTCATCTGAACCCCCTCACCTTGCTGTGGGTCCGCCCCTGTCCATATCCATCTCAAAATCATTTAGTTCTCACTTTTTGGTGTACATATACATTGCCTTTTTATCTTGGTTTCATTCCCTCCATTTTCTTGGCTATCATGCAGTTAAGGGAAAAATTCCAGTAAAACAAGTATCTTCCAAAGTTTTCCACTTAGTAAATGAATGGTTCTGACAGATCAAAGAGTCATCTTTTTGAGGGCACTTGCAATGTTCATCCCAAAAGAATGAATAGCTTCTCATAACTTTTTATTTCAGCACAAACTACCTAGTTCATTTGTGAACCATACACTGTTTCATTGGGTTTTCTACTTGATTCTCTATCCCCACGATAAAGCTTCCAAACAAGTTGGCACAAGCATATTAAAAGTAATTGAATACGTGGAGGTGAGTTATTCGTGCTAATGGAGAGATATTTAAGATCTTATGAAATTGGTAAAAGCCTTCTTGGTAAAGTTCTCATGGGGAATTTATGCTCTGTTTGGTCTTCATATAAAAAAAGATGAGGAAAAAGTAAAGTTAGGAAGAAGAGAAAGATTCCTTTTGAATTGTTTGTGATACAAATAACAGGATTCAATTGGAAAAAACGGGTCCTTACTTCTTAAGGAAATTAGAATTTATTGGACTAAAAGTGTGCAAATGAAAATTGATTTTGAATTCCTCTGTTTAGCTTGCTACAGCTTAGAGATGTAAATTGTTTTTCCATTTATAAATACTTGCGGTAATTCGCTCCAATACTTCGGTCATATTTCTAGTCTATGTGCCATATATTTAATCATCACCAACATCTCTTTTCATTCTTTTAAACATATAGGAAATACTTTTGAATCCAAGGCAGAGAGAGTTGTATGACTTAAAGAGCAGTTACAAATTAAAAAACTTACATTTTCTTTACCTAAAGAACTAATAGGAGTTCGAACCGATATGTTATTAGGTATGAGACTCTATCATGCTCAACTGGATCAAACCTTTAAAGTTGTTTCTATATATGTTCCGTAATTGTTTAAACTTCTAAAAAAAATCAAACATTAAATTAAATGCGAGCCAAACAATAATGAAGTGGGTGCATATATCTTTCACTAACTAATCAAGTCATTTAATCGATTGATCACCGCCTTGTATATAATTATGTTGAAATATAATGAAAGAGCATGTGTGTATAGTGACGTTACAAGGCATGCATGGAAACATCTCTTCACTGCTGGATCAATATTTTCCATATAAATAAAAATGATATGTCAGTCTCTTTTCTTTTCCGTGAGCAATGAACATCCACAGCCAACAACAGTGATCAATCTCATTATTACGAGTACTTGTACTGAGCAATAAACAATTAACCATAATACTCTCAATTCTAATTAGCCAAAGAAATTTTATCATGTTAATTGAAAAAATAAAGAGACATGAGCAAGACATGTACAAAATTACACAATGATTTTTTTAATTAACATATGATTCCATAGAGAGTGAGACACAATACGATTTTAATTCCTCTTCAAGTCGACCAAGTATAGGACTTTCTGTCATGTTTAGAAGTCTTGAAGTCCATAAACTATTCAAGCATAACCTCAGTATTTGACTAAATAAAATTTTTAAAAATCTTGTTATTTAATTATTTTCTTCAAAATCAAAATACGTGCACAAAATATTTTGAACAAAAGGTAAAAGGAACACATACTCCGATGATTAGAAAGTTCTCAAATCCTAATGAAACACATACTTAGTGAATAAAAATCTACCCTAATCAAAGTCTAATATACTACTACAACATAGTCTCGAATAGCAATTTGGTGTATTCCAATCCTATCTCTATCAATGTGAGAGCATCACGGATCACTAAAAGGATATGCTTCATTATGACGAAGCCAATGGTCACAACTCACAAATGTTTATTGATGATCAGCAAATGGGAAACTGCTTTTGAAATTGACTTGCAATATTGTTTTGCAGTTTATTTTTTTTCTTTCTATATTTGATTATTTGACATTAATTGTTTCTGGTTGGCGTGATAGGAATGGGATAACAAAGAATTACATACATGGAGGAGGTCCTCTCCACCCTAATTGGGGGGCACTTTTTCTAAAGGGTACTTTTAACATGAGCCTCTCGTGTGTGTCCTGTAACTCTTGACATTTGACTTCAAAAAGGGTCATGGGATGAGGCATATTTAGGCCCTTTTAGCGGTGAACCTTAGCTCACTCTTTCACTGTTTTTGTTTTGGTTTTTTTTTTCAAACTATGTTAAAAACTGATTGGTCCGTTCATAACATCTAATACATTACACTATGTTCTTTATGTATACTAAAATTAATTTATAGAAAAATTATTAGTTTTTAGTTTTTACATTACAATATGTTCTTTATGTATTCTATCTCTAAACAGTTAAATAGAAATAGAAGTAATAAAATCTTTTTTTTATAAATGATTATTAGAAATATTAATCAAATTCAATACAAAGTCAAAAAATTTGTAAACAAATATATGAGTGAGTGAAAACAACAAAATGCTTACGGAAGTAACCCATATAATGGTCGATGCACTACCAAAATTCAAAATTACATTCAATTTAACTCACTCTCCTTCTTATGTACTATTTTTGTCCTCTGTTTACGACTACCACCACCACCCTCTATTGTCGTTGAGATCCTCCGACAAATCCACCGCCAACCTCTCCTTAGCCTGATCATCCCACTCACATACAATATGCATGTACACATCGGCACAATCACATGCTCCAATGCACAAACTTGCGTTACCTACATGCACGTCCCCAACTTTGATTTGCCTGCGTAGGGTGATTTTCGACCAGTGCCACCAATTAACCTTTGACTAGTTTTGGTTCTCCGGTTCTCATATCATATAAGTTTTTTTTTTATAAGCCAAAATCAAAATTAAAATAAGCATAAAAATGCTTAAACCCAATTAAATTGTAAGATTTAATTATGATTTTAACTCTTTTGGTTGGTGTAAGGGACGAATAATTAATCAATAAAAATGATATCCACTCTTACTTATTGGCTGTAATGTGGTCTTTTATAATCATTTTTACTCCCTTTCAATTTTTTACCTCCCTCGACATATGTTGCCTATTGGCCATTTTACATGCATGCCTTGTCAATTCGGATTTGAACATTAAATATACTAGACATAATTTTATCCAAGGTAGAGACAATTAAAGTGACATCAAATAATTAAAATAATACTCCTAAATTAAATATGCAAAGGATAATTTTCCTACTTACCAAAAAAAAAAAAACCAAAGGATAAAACAATGTATACTTCATTACTTCCTTTTCAAAATGTTAAACGTTCCAATAATGCACATTATTGCACCGACAGGACGATGGCTGCAAAATGTTAAACGTTCCAATACGTTGCAAAACACAATGACAGATCCATCAAATTTTTAAATGTTAGTGGGTTTAATCTTTAAAGTTTTGGCAACGGTATATTGCAAAATATATATATATATATATATATATAAAGTCAGGGTCTGAAGAGGCAGGGGAATATTATTTTTTCCTCTTCATTTCAATTTCAAAGTCACATATATTTTACTATTTATTAAAGTAACATAATAGGAGTATTGTATTACATGGCTAAATGTCAATGCTTTGTTTAGTACTATTATTATGTAGCCAAACTCATTTAATTATCATATCATAGCTAGATGAGGGAAACTACTTATTTTCAAAACAGATAGAATTATGTTTTTCTAGTAAACTGTTCTATTTCTTTCTTTTTTTAATTAGTGTCTACCATAAAGACTTCTTATTGGTTTCTGTTAAAGAATAGCATAGTGGGAGAGAACATTTTTCCCCTTTGGGTTTCATCAAGCGGCAAGCTTTGCCTTATCTCTTGGGAAAGCTTAAACAATGGAAAAATCTCACACTTTATGGCATGAAAATAATAACTAGAGAATAAAAGACACCAAATATCTTTATTAAGAATCTCCTTTAATGAAGGGGGAAAAGCTTACAAAAGTAATTTTGGACTTTAATAAAATATAAGCCGAGGCAATTGAGCGCACGGGTTGCTTGATTTTAGTGGGCGTTAAGTTTGAGTGTTTCTCTTTTTATTAGAGAAAATTACATTCAACCTTTAACTTTATTCATATAACACTAAATTTCAATTTTCTCTAAGTTTTTTTTGGTACAGATTTTCTCTAAGTACTACACTTCATTTCACATATTTTCCCTAATTTTAAAATGTTTGTTTAAACTTACGTGTAGAAGTGAAAAAAATTTAAGATGGAAAAAATTCGTCACAGGTGATAATGTTTGTGACGGAAAACATTCATTATAAATACGTCTCTATTATTCACCAGCCATGGGTTTTGTGACATTTTTTATATTCCATCACTAAAGTTAAAAGCAGTGGAATAAAATGTAGATTTTAGAGAAAAATAAAGTTGTGTTATGTGAGCAAAGTTAAGGACTTAAGGTAGTGCTATTTTTTATTAAATTTAACTTGATTTCATAAACCATGAAATAATATTGTATATCATTGAGTTTAGTAAAATTAAAAGTAAATTATATTCATCTACGTTGAGGTTTTTATATATTGAGTTATTGACACTAAATTCTAAACTG